>NC_045736.1:28779593-28804093 GCF_008692095.1 Etheostoma spectabile
TAGGAAAGAAATGTAGCAAAACTTTTTTTTTTGGTGTGCTCTTTTGCCATGCTGAATATCCATGGGGCATTTTGGAACATTCGTGGAACAAAATCATGAAATGGTCCCTGTCCGGTTGCTGTATTTTTCAGATGAGGTGTTACTCCAATGTTCTCAACTCTAGTGACATGCATGATTTCTGCCAGTTTGATCATTTTGATTTAAACAGAGAGATACATTTGGTAATGCTTTACTTTAAGTCCTTGGTTTCTTGTAAAGATCTGTGTCATTCGGTAGTAATTGTAAGGAAAATGTGGATTTAAATCAATCCCAATTTAAAACCAAGGAAATCTTTATTGATTGTTCATTTTATTGGAAACCTTGTTCCAAATAAACCATATTCAGTTGATCTGCCATGATTTGAAATCATTGAATTGGAAGCTTATGCTGACATAATAATTGTATACATAATACACACTTCCAACTAAAACACATCCAACTGACAATTGGAAATAAGACTTTAAAGAACTTGAAGTTTCAGGAAAAAATAACTTTTACTTGGAACTAGAATCTAAAGCCACTTCTTTCTTTTTGCTTTAAATTATTGTTATTGGAAGTGGACTAAATCGTATTGTCAACAATGACAAGATAGAAAATATTAAGATTTTTGCTCTGCAGGGTAAACATCTATGCATACACAGCGCATCATGAGAAGACATTAAAGTACTCATTTCATTCTGTGGCAGACAGTAGCCCACACACTATTTAAGGGTCAAATAAAAACTCTTATCATATGCTGTATATTTTCTCAAGAGATCACAAACCATAGAAATAAACACAGACCACAGTGTCTCTAAATTTTCAGAGCTTGGCTAAACAGGCGCTTGGCTAAATATACACTTCTTCAGACGAGGAACAGTTTGAACATTATTGTATGGTACTTGAGAACCGACTTCCTTGTGACCCTACTTGCGAAGCAGTTGTGAGGGTAATGATGATTACACGGCAATGTCAACTGTCTGGGCCCAGCACTTGATGACGTGTAATCCAAGCTCTCAGGCAAGACATCGCTTTCTTTCTGCGGAGGTGTTAATTTACTGTAGAGGTGTTGGAAGCCTGGAGTGCGAAAATGTCCTTTTGTTTTTTTGTGGAGGGCCTGTGAGAGGGTAGGCACAGACTGACGTATCTAGCACAGACAGATGCTGGATGAGGGCTCGGCTGCCACCAATTTGGGAATGTAGGCTACGGGGGAACACATGGCGAGGCAAAGGTAGCCGGGGACCCAGGGGAGGCGGGCAGATGGGCCCGTGTTAGACATCTCAGATCGCTCTGCTTCTCCCCTGGATGCACGCAGCCCGGCACTGCCAGGTCAAACAGTGAACTTCAGATCCAGGTGGCTCCATGTTTGACCTCACGTCTCCATTCAGCTGCGGCCATGCTTTCACGCCTCGTTCCGCACTGCATTGACGAGCAAAAAGAAGAAACTGCTCGCCACCAGAGGATTTATAATTACTAAAAGAAGCTAGAAGGCCCAGTAAAGTGGCATAGAGCTGCAGAGTTGGGTAATAATTCTCTGTGCATTACAAGCGACGCCTTTCACATTTTACTTAGTCATCCATTGTTCATTGTTAACATAAAACTATTGAATAAGAATGCAGTTATGAAGTGGGAAAATGTCAAAAAGTGACATTTTCATGTACTGTACATACATAACTGTTTTCTGTTCCCCATCTCTCATAGCCTGCTGTCTTCAACACTTGGTCTCTAGCAGCTTTTCTCAATATATGCTCCATCAAACAGGAAGTGGTTAGTTAATTTATTCTTATTTAATAGTCAGGATACTTCCTGTTAGCAATAGTTGCAAATGTGTCCGAAAAAGAGACACAGTGCAAAGGAAATCCCAAAGCACAGCTGTTGGTGAATTTGCAAAGAATACTTAAAAAGGCTTAGAATTTACACTCACCGGCCACTTTAATAGGTACACCTGTCCAACTGCTCGTTAACACTTAATTTCTAACAGCCAATCACATGGCGGCAACTCAGTGCATTTAGGCATGAGACATGGTCAGAGAATCTCCTGCAGTTCAAACCGAGCATCAGTATGGGGAAGAAAGGGGATTTGAGTGACTTTGAACTTGGCATGATTGTTGGTGCCAGAAGGGCTGGTCTGAGTATTTCAGAAACTGCTAATCTACTGGGATTTTCACGCACAACCATCTCTAGGGTTTACAGAGAAGGGTCCGAAAAACAAAAACTCCAGTGAGCGGCAGTTTGTGGGCGGAAATGCCTCGTTGATGCCAGAGTCAGAGGAGAATGGCCAGACTGGTTCGAGCTGATAGAAGGCAACAGACTCAAATAACTACCCTTACAACCAAGGTGGCAAGACATCTCTGAACGCACAGTACGTCAACTTTGAGGCAGATGGGCTACAGCAGCAAAGACCACATCGTTGCCACTCCTTTCAGCTAAGAACGGAAACTGAGACTACAATTTGCACAAGCTCATCGAATTGGACATAGAAGATTGGAAAAACGTTGCCTGGTCTGATGAGTCTCGATTTCTGCTGCGACAGTCGATGGTAGGGTCAGAATTTGCGTCTACAACATGAAAGCATGGTCCATCCTGCCTTGTATCAACGGTTCAGGCTGGTGGTGGTGGTGTCATGGTGTGGGGAATATTTTCTTGGCACCTTTGGGCCCCTTGGTACCAATTGAGCATCGTTGCAACGCCACAGCCTACCTGAGTATTGTTGCTGACCATGTCCATCCCTTTATGACCATAATGTACCCAACTTCTGATGGCTACTTTCACAGGATAATGCGCCATGTCATAAAGCTGGATCACACAGACTGGTTTCTTGAACATGACAATGATTTCGCTGTACTCAAATGGCCTCCACAGTCACCAGATCTCAATCCAATAGAGCATCTTTGGGTGTGTGGTGGAACGGGAGATTCGCATCATGGAGTGCAGCCGACAAATCTGCGGCAACTGTGTGATGCCATCATGTCAAATGGACCAAACTCCCTGAGGAATGCTTCCAGCACCTTGTTGAATCTATGCCCCGAAGAATTGAGGCAGTTCTGAAGGCAAAAGGGGGTCCAACCCGTTACTAGCATGGGGTACCTAATAAAGTGGCCGGTGAGTGTATATTCAAGCAATATTACACTCAAGGGTTTGATGTAACGTCTTTATTGGCACGCCAGTGAGAGGCCAGGACCGAGGCGCTTGTGCCGAAGTTCGCAAGCATCACTGAACAATAGGAAGTTAAATCAAACCCTCCAGTGTAATATTGCGATCATACAACAATGGTTACCAACTAAATAAAAGTAATAATCAAACTGCATTCATATTGTGGGGCACTTTGCTCGTAAAATAAAAAATAAAGCAACGGAGACAATTTTGATTCCCTCCCTGTTCAGTCAGCCAGTCAACTTGAACTACAGATTGTGGGATTTCCCAAATTGAATAATTACCGCAAATATAAACCCAATAAACTGCGTTGCTAGCTCTATCCTGTTATAAATACGATATCTGCTGAAAAAATGTTTTTACATGGATAGACTTAGATACTAAATGACCGCAAACTTTAAACAGAGATGATTTCCTGTTAGTCAGCCGCTAGCTTGAGCTAACGCTAGCTTTGTAGAGGTCCAAGGGACTTCCCAAACGTAATAACAACCGAACATATAAAAACAAAACAGCTTTCCTAGCTCAATCTTGTCGTCACTGAGATATCTGCTGAGAAAAAATAAGTTTTCTATCGACAGATGTAGCTCCCGTACATCCGCAAAAATCACATTTAGCAGCTATTTTCAAGATGGCGCCTGACCGGCATGGCTGAGCCAAACATATCCAGTGAAAGTTAACGTTAGTGTTCGATCAATCCCTTTACGCACTAGTTGGAGAGCTTTTGTGTGTTCCACTGTGGTTCCTGCAATACTAATATGCATACAAATGTTTTCAAAAACGTTTTTTAATTCAACTCGGTATTGTTGACAGAAAAAGGGCGGAGTGATATTCTGTTGTTCAACACATTTTACATCTTTTTACCAAATGAAAAGACAATTCTGAATTTAAAGTTGTTTAAATCTTTGTTAAACAAAAGTGTAGTATAAGTGGTTCAGCATAGTAATATAGTAATAACCAAACCACCCACCCACCTTACTTCCCACCCCACCCTCATCCAACCCACTCATCCCAACATCAATCCCGGCGCAGTGATATTTTAAGGGATGTGCCAGATGTGCTTAAATGGCTCTGGGTGTGCTGTCATACTAATTTGAGCACCTTCTTAATGTCTAATTGACCATCGGATCCAGGCCTACTTGTTGCATAATTTATAATAACCAAATCAAATGACATTGTGATAACTTGAAGGAGGTGATGAATCTATACAGAGAATTATCTGTCGCTCCTCTCAGCTGTACAAGGCTACTGAGTTTAAACCTATAAAACCCCCCTATACACTACTTACTCAGCATTAAACAGCAGACAGACACACTTATCGGCTAAGTTGATGTGTCATCATTTTGTTCCCAACTTGTTTCTGCTGCTCCGAATTGGCCAATAAAATCAATAATGGCAGGTTTAATTATCTCTTGCCTGATCTTTACTTAGAAGAATAACACCCCAGAAATGTGGTAGATCCACAGGAAATCAAAAAACACTGTCACAGCACTTAATACATTTAATAGCTACACTAGTGGATAATTAGAGAAAGTCAAAAGTTCAAATGATGATTAAATCACATAAAGTTCATTCACAGTAAACACTCCCCATCTCTGTGTGATGTGGACTGATACACGGAGAAAAAGGGTAATCCAGGAATTTCCCGCGGCTAGTATTCAATAACAATGCAATTTCAGAGCTGCTTGTATTAGTTATTGAAGTGATGTTGAGGGCAATGAACAAATTCCCTTTAATGTCCAAATGTTGTCTTGCAAATCCCGGTTCACTGTATTTTGGTTTAACAATTATTACCCAGAATACAACATCCTCCACAAAGGACAAATAGACTTTTCAATGTAAGGCAATGGCAACACATATGTTAATATATTCTATCTGTTGTCATGAGCTTTTTAGGGCATTAGCTTTTCAATGTACCGGCCATCTGGGGAAGTGTAATGCAGATAGCCAGATTAGAACATGTGGGGTTTTGATGCACACTTCAAATAAAGTAGTGTTGCAGTGTAGAGAGGGATACTGGGAAAATGTATGGTTTAATAATATTTCACCTGGGCTAGACCTTCAAAGCTGCAGGGCAAGAAGAGGTGGAAAAATCACTCGTTGCTAAAATTCAAAAATACATGTGCAGACATCAGCATGTTGTTCAAATATATACCTAATTGTGCAAAACAGGCTTTTGGCTTTTTTGTGGTCAGTTGCTGGAGTTTCCCTGTCAGCATACCTACATGTACCAAGCAGGCAGATTTGTCCTCATCAGAGGAATAATATAGATTATAGAATGGTCTTTTTAATTTCAGTAATGTGCGTCATCCTGCAAAAACTGCTATAGTATAATCAATCACACAAAGCCTCGTTCTGACACTGCTTGGTATGAGGCGAGCAGGTTCCCCTGAGCCCCAGTCCTAGCTCAGGGTAAGACTAATGACTCTCTGGCCTAAGTGGTCTGAGCCTTGCTGTGGCCCTTCGCTCTGGCTGCCAGCAGCTGCAGTGCTGACGAGAAGGCTCCTCCACTCTGATCCAATCAGGTGAGGACTTGTGTTATCTGCTGCATGGGCCGCCTCACTGGGGGCCGTGGCCTACTGAGTCATGAACAGGCCTTTTCAAACATTCGGTCCACATTTTTCACAGCAGTTACTGTTAGGATAAGCTCTGAGCCGAGCCCCAAACATGGCACTTTGAAATGCCCTCCTACTTTGAGAGGATCAGTCTGGATGCACCACAGTCATATCAACTTAGACTGTGTTGCTTCTGACCTTCAGGTGGAAAATAAGAGTGGATGAAATAGTAAGCAAAGAAATAATAAGCAAGCTTTTACCTTTGCTGACACATACTGTGAAATGGCCGTAATACATCTGCAGAGAACTGAGAGAGGATTCAGCCTACAAATTCAATTCAGGGAGAGTTTTTTTGATTGTCAAAACTCACTTTCTGTCTTTTACTCTCTCTGTTTCAGAGAGAGTAAAGACAGGAAAATGTCCTCAGGCGGTGGCACCCTTTCCACCTGACATTAACATGCCGCTCGGGCTTTATAGTTCATCTCTGGCATACACATTAAAATCCAATTTCTCTCTCTCCCTCGCCAAACATTTGTCATGCACAGCATTTCATCCTCCAATATCTCCTTCCATTCTGCCAGAGCCAATGGCAGGTCCATCATTACTAATGCATGTCGAGCATGTAAGCATTGTTCAAACTCACATAACTTTATTTAAAATTGCAGACATGATGCCAAGGTTTTATACAGACATACGGGATGTCGTGTTAAACTGTGGGGGAATGTGCATGAAATGTCCAATGTAACATATAGGACATATATTGTAAAATAAGGCATCTTAGGTTTCAAATGCAATCTCAGCATCAGACATTATCTCTTCACCTATATGTGTAATTGCCATATTAGGTTTCTTTTGTTTGCAATTTTCATTCCCAAAACTGTTACAACAAAGGAAACTTAAGGAATTTTACACCTCAGCGAACAAAAACACAGCAGTGTTGATATAGTGTCTATGTGTCCATGTCTAACACCAGAGGCGGTCATGTGACAGTAACGGAGATATCAGACGCTACCATAGCCCAGAGTAGGTGATGTTACATTGGTGCAAGTGAGAATGGTAGTGGACAGAGACCTGCATTAATGTAAATGACAAGTTTAATGATTTGGGGACCGAAAACAAACACCAACATGGAATTGATGTGGTATTTAGTTATTTAAATGGCCTACTGTCTATTTAATCAGCATAAAGTAGTACAGTTTTCCCTTTATGTGGCATGGAGATCAACTGCATTACTTCTTCTGTTCCGTATTGACCATGCGTGGGATGATTTGCAAATGGATTTTTAAGCATTTCTGTATCACCGACTACAATCAGATCATAGTGATACTGTGCTGTGCCCACGGTGAGTCTGACGTTGCACTGCAG
The DNA here is from genome assembly GCF_008692095.1 of Etheostoma spectabile. Lineage (NCBI taxonomy): Eukaryota > Metazoa > Chordata > Actinopteri > Perciformes > Percidae > Etheostoma > Etheostoma spectabile. Next base: position 28,786,682 of record NC_045736.1, read on the forward strand.
CGAGCAGCCAACAACTTCATAACATGATCCACCAGCAGTGCCATAGAAAAGATTATTTTCGAGAAATGATGACCCTGTTGACATTGATCTTCTCTAGCAGAGAGGAGATGAACGAAGCTAACAGGTGATGCTTATCTGATGTTGGAGCAGATTATCTGATTTCATTGTCTAACTGACCGGAATCCTGCTGCTACTGTTTTCCTTCTGCAGAGCTCACATATCTTAACTTGATCTTGGTCTATAAATCAATTTAAGGCTTTGTGTTTATTTTTGTGTCTTGAAATTGTTCTAGCAAATGTAAAAAGGTTAATTCATATAAGTATAGCCTATACTTCACTGACTACCCACAAGATAATTTACAGCCTTATCAGAACAACAATACATTACTTGTATGCTTTCTTGGCCCAACCATTATTGGAAATATTAAATATGACTTGTGTTTGTAACAAAAGAAAACAAAAGTACTATCACACTGACTGCTCTGTTATGAAAATCAAAGAAAACATTTTCCTCCAAGAAAGATGAAGTTCCATCTCATTGATAAGGTAATGATGTATGCCATGGGTCAGGCAGGAAGAGGCGATAATGATGATAGTCATTTAACATATTTACTGGCGTTCACTGGATTACCATCTGCAATTTTATGGTTGATTTAGAATCACTATATCCTCTCTTTGATAGCGAAAATTTCACAATCAAATGTGCATCAGCCATCCTTTTATCATCTGAGCTGAGCCAGCAAAGAGCAGTTTAGTGCCATGGAAACAAATTCTTTCATTACGTCCCAATACAAATGCTTTTTTTTTGTCTAAGTCTGTTTTCAAAGAGAGGCTTTCATGATCTGCTGGCTTCATGACCAGTGCTCATCATAGCTGGGCCTTTGCCGGCACACTGCAGTCTTTAGTCAGTTAATGGTTTGAGGGACGATGGATTGAAAACTAAATACCACCCACCATCATCTCCTTCATTATGTCTCAAAGTCTCTGTCTTATGCAAATGTGCAAATGTGATGTGCAGGCTGTAACAATCACTGTCAGTATGTGATTGGGCCATCTAATGCATACTGTAGTAGGGATATCCCGATTAAGTTTGTTGCATGCTGATCCTGAGCCAAGTCCTTTAAAGGGTAACTACACCCTCAAATTCTGTAAGAACTCTCCCTTCCAGCATATGTATAAAAAAAAAAAAAATGCAACAGAGTAAGGGAGCACGACTGTAGGAGACGTGACTTAGTGGCCACACAGGGTGAGATGTGCGTCTTGCATATTTCGTCTCACTTAAGTAAGGGCCGGAGGATTTGGCTGAACCACATGTAACAAATATAAGAAGACACATGCAAGAAACAGTACGTGTTATTTTATTTGCCAACAGGAATATATGTGATTGTGTGTAAAGCCTTATCCTTAAGAAATCCACAACACTAAACTGCCACTTGTTTTCACCTGACAAACATCGCATGTAATGTGACATGAGCCGGCTTCATATTCGTGAAATCGTGAGATGGCGTTTACACCTGTGGGAAACAATAGTAAGTGGACCTTGAGTTAAAAATATTTTATCAAACTTCATGCACTTGGCTCAAATTTGACATTCTGACACCAATTGTATTGATTATCATCGGTGTCCGATGACTGTAACATACTGTAGGATATCGAACAAAGAAGCAAGCGGCTGGCTGCTGGCTGTGATGTTGTGGCACACAGCCAGCTTCACACCTTCCCCACCTGTCAACTTATAGGCAGTGTGCACTGCTGGTTGTCTTCAAAATTAACAGCAATAAATTTGAGCAAACAGATGGGCAGCATGAACTGTGTTTCCCCAGATGGCATTTGAATTGACAAAAGAGCAAATGCCTTAAGCAATGACTAATACCATGTTTGGAACGAGATAAAGACTTTTTACTTGAGGGAATGTGTGTTTTCTTTATCCTCAGGTTTACAAAGAAGCATAATGCAATCATTTAAAACAAAAGGTCATAATTAAGATGCCAAATCGTATTAAAAGCTTACCAGCATCTGAAAAAAAAGATGATTGCAAGCCAACCCAGTGGCAGCAACATGACGGCAACGCAAACTCAACATTTTCACAAAATCACATTATCTTCCATGCAGTGTGCTATTGGGCAAACACACGGCATTCTCCCTCTGAAATGAAACACTTACCTGTCATCCTAGAAAACTAGTTTTTACTTTAACATTTAGTGTGAAGTTTTTCAATGTTTGAATGACACTTAACGTAGCTGTAGGAGTCATTACAGGCTTGTGTGACTGATAAATTCACCTATATGCTTCGGTGTATTGGACCAGACTCCAACATAGGAGTGATATTTAAAAAGAATATTGTCGTCAAACAAAATAAATTAAAGTTGTATTCCATCAATTGCACAATAGACTGTACAGCAATACAACTGTAACATTAAAGTTGTCGTGCTTTAAGCAGGCTCCGCACTAGGGGATAATAAAGGACCGATTTTGGGGCCAATTTACCCCTCCTGACATTCCCTGGGGTGTTCTTGATACAAAACTACCCTGAACTGATTATCTGCCCAAATGATCCTGTTAATAATATAATCTTGAAGTGCTCATATTATGCTTTTTGTCTTTTTCCCTTTCCTTCCTACATCTTTTGAGCACCCCAAAGGGACTTACCATCTCCAAAAGAGTCTCTTTTCACCAACTGCTCCAGACAGCTCCATTGTTGTCCAGCCTGTACTTCTGTGACAAACATGCCTCACTTTGTAACACACACCATAATGCTCGCCCAGCTGCTAGCGTGGTACGCCCTCACACTCTGCTTCTGACTGGCTAGTAGTCCTAAACCTAGGTAGTGCGCGTGTGCGACTCCCAATGAAGATGGAACAGAGTGTGAAGTGAGATGTCTCCCTCTGTAGATAACCAGAGAGCTCAACACACAGGGTGAAAAGAGGAGGTGCAGCGTTGCAACAAAGATATGGTGTTTTTTGAAAATTAACCACATAAACCTATTCTGGTACAACCTCTAAATACAATTATGAACCTGAAAATGAGCAGAATATGAGCACTTTAATGTTACAGACTGGTTTCCCCGATTTTGAAACTTGAAACTCTGTAGTGTGAAAGAAACCGCAATGGACCACATCTTTTTTTTGGAGCTCATATGATTGAAATATTAAAAATCGGTTAAAACTTTCATTATGTTGTTGGTCTCCAATGTTTACAAAACAAATTGAGATCTGAAAATCTGGGGCACCCGACAAGATTGCTAGCCTCTGTGACAGCCACCTCATGTATTCACCAGTTTGACGGTTTTCATGTGAAGAAGCAACAGTAGGAAATGTTCATTGTTTCATGTGAATGGAGCAGTCCGCCAAAACAAAAGACTACAATGTAGAGACACAGTTACATAGTGCAAATACGTTAGTTGGCCATTGCAAAATGTCAGCCATAATATTTAAAAAACGGGTTTTATGGCGGCCTACAGCTCACTCTGTTAGTGCGCTCGCCCCATGTTGGCTGAGTCTTGCAGCAGCCGGGGTTTGAATCCAGCCTTTGCTGCGTGTCTTCCCCCATCTGTTGCCCCCCTTCACAACTGTTTCTCTATCAAATAATAGGGAAAAAAACACCAAAAAGTAATCTTTAAATGAAAAAAAAACCAGGGCTTTTTATATCATGAAAACCTTGAGGATTAAGGACTAATAAGATAACTTTGACATACTGTACAAAGTCACATAATAGAAGTATTATTCTGTACCATCAAAGAAAAGAAAGGGTCTTGTTGATGTTTATCCAGGCTGACCTTCTTGTCAGTGATAGAAGTCAAAGTCTAATAATATACTCAGATTTTCTTTGCTACTTGTTTTATGTGCCCATGGCCAGACTTTCTCTGTTGGGATCGCCATATGCCGTATTCTGATTGGAATTTTAGCTATACTATTAAACCCCGCCTGGTTCACATTAAAGGGAGATGAAAACCAACATATGGTACAAAGTTTGATCCGGAGGCTTAACAGAAGAATCCACCGTCATGGAGACTTGCAGGAAATCTGCCACTGCTACCAGCTACCCAGCCACCGATGTCCCCAAAATATTAAAAGTCCCATGACATGGTGCTCTTTGGATGTTTTTATAATAATAATAATAATAATACTGTATCTGAAGTCTATTTCCCAAAATTCAGCCTTGGTGCAGAAATACAGCCACTAGAGCCAGTACCACAATGAGCATTCCTTATGATGTGCCATTTCTGAGTCTGTAGCTTTTGAGGAGGAGAGGGAGGGGGGGTACAAATTGGAATCTTGCCCCTTCTGACCTCATAAGGGTTAGGGTTAGGTTAGGGTAGAATGCAGTGCCCTGGATGGGCGCTGCGAGGGGCACGGGCCTGTGTGAGTAAAACACTTAAAATCTTCTTACAAGACCTGGTTCGGTTCTAAAAAGCTGTTTAAAAGAAGGCCAAATGCTCAGAGCAGGGCCAAAGGACCACAGGACGGGACGGACAGCGGGAACATAAAACTTTAAATAAAAGGTCTCCTCCACTCCTGCTCCGGCTTCTCTCCCCGAGACACTAACACATAATTATGATAAATAAAATTACAATAATTAAAATATATAATATACACTGTACATGGAGGAAAGAAAGGGGGGGGGGAGTTACTAAGATAAATAAAATATATAGAAAGAGAGCAGAGTTGTGTTGATAAATAAAATGCCCGGTGTCCAGTCTGAAAGAAATTCTATTAAAATATGTAAAAATAATTCTTTCACATAACCACATTTAAAAGTACTAAAATACTGTTTAAATTACTTGCCCCTAAGGATAAAAAGTACACAGACCATTAAAATTAGTAAATGTGTGCTTTTGTAAAAAAGTGCTTATAAATATAAAAAGTGCCATGCGATGATAAATAAATGAATAATATTAAAACATTTAAAATACATCATAGGATAAAACCACACTGTTAGTAGCACCTTAGGGTTAGGGTTAGGGGGATTAGGGTTAGGGGGGTTACGGTTAGGGTTAGGGTTAGGGTTAGGGAGTTAGGGTTAGTGTTAGGGTTAAGGTTAGGGTTAGGGTTAGGGGGGTTAGGGTTAGTGTTAGGGTTAGGGGTTAGGTAGGGTTTATGGTTTGGGTTAGTGTTTAGTGTTAGGGTTAGGTTAGGGTTAGGGTTAGTTAGTGGTTAGGGGGTTAGGGTTAGGTTTTTAGGGTTGGTTGGGTTAGGGTTAGGGTTTATGGGTTAGGGTTAGGGGGTTAGGGTTAGGGTTAGGGTTAGGGGGGTTAGGGTTAGGGTTAGGGGTTAGGGTTAGGGTTAGGGTTAGGGTTAGGGTATGGTTGTGGTTATGGTTAGGGTTAGGGGTTAGGGTTAGGGTCAGGGTTGATTATGGTTAGTTGTTAGGGTTAGGGTTAGGGGTTAGGGTTAGGGTTAGGGGGTTAGGGTTAGGGTTAGGGGTTAGGGTTAGGGTTAGGGGGTTAGGGTTAGGTGTGTTCGGATCCCAGGAGCCTCCCCACGCGTCCGACGACTACGCAGTTGAATGGAGACTAAAGGTATGCACGGGCCACCGCATGTCAGTCAATTTCCAATACTAAAGCGTTAACCCTCAGGGTATCCCATATTGGGATAACCTTCAGAGCGGTAATCTACCTGCATCTCTGAAAACATGAGGTGACCAAACCTCAACTAAGGGGTTGGGGAAGAGAGACAACCACCCCTCTGTCTAGAGGAGGTGGATGAGGGAGAGAGAGAGAGTTTTATCCATCCCTCTGTCTAGAGGAGGTGGATGAGAGAGAGAGAGAGAGAGTTATCCATCCCTCTGTCTAGAGGAGGTGGATGAGAGAGAGAGAGAGAGAGATATCCATCCCTCTGTCTAGAGGAGGTGGATGAGAGAGAGAGAAAGAGAGAGAGTTATCCATCCCTCTGTCTAGAGGAGGTGGATGAGAGAGAGAGAGAGAGTTATCCATCCCTCTGTCTAGAGGAGATGAATGAGAGAGAGAGAGAGAGAGAGAGAGGGGGTGATGGGGAAGGGGAAGGAGGGGTGGTCCGACCAACATTTAAGAGACTGGTTCTAAAGTTAAGGCCCATCTTCAGGTAAGTCTGTACATCATCCATCCATCTTCAAACGCCTTTCCTGTCGCAGCATCGCAGTAAGTACTTTATCAATGACTATATTAATTTCACTAGCCAGGGTTAGGCATGTTAAACTATGGGTTGGGTTTAGGCATGGTTTACTAAGGGTTAAGTTTAGGGCCAGGGTTAGGGTCAGGCATACTAGACTAATGGTTAAGTTTAGGGTTAGGGTTAGGGCCAGGCATACTAGACAAATGGTTAAGTTTGGGCTAGGTTAGGTTAGGTGTGCTAAACTATTGTTAAGTTTAGGTCAGGGTTAGGGTCAGGCATATGAGGCCATACGTTAGGAGACACGGACCCAGATATGATAAACCGAGAAACCGATGAAGTCTTCGCGCAGCCCGAGTTGACAGCGTCCCAGATTTTCAGTTTTAATTGTTGTACTTACAGTATAAAAGCAATTGCTGCTGTTAAAGGGTTAGGTTAGGGTTAGGGGTTAGGGTTAGGATTGTGGTTAGGGTTTAGGGTTAGGGTTAGGGTTAGGGTTAGGGTTAGGGTTAGGGTGGGTTAGGTTGGGTTAGGGGTTCGGGTTAGGGGTTAGGGGTTAGGGTTTAGGGTTAGGGGTTAGGTTATAGGGTTAGTTAGGGTTAGGGTTAGGGGGTTAGGGTTAGGGTTAGGGTGGTTAGGAGGGTTTAGGGGTTAGGGTTAGGGGTTAGGGATTAGATGTTAGGGTTAGGGTAGGGTGGGTTAGATAGGGTTAGGGTTAGGGGGTTAGGGTTAGGGGGTTAGGGTTAGGGTTAGGGATTAGTGTTAGGGTTAGGGTTAGGGTTAGGGGTTAGGGTTAGGGTCAGGGTTAGATTGGCCTCTCTGAGCTTTCATTTTCTCAAAAGCAGAGTCAGTGCAGGGGGCTTCCAAATTATTGTTAATTTTTAGTTAAGTTTTACAAAAAAATCAAAAGTCTTACCATGAATCAAACATATTATTAGCAAATATAAATCTCCACTGCTAACTGGCCCATTAGTAAGGTCGTCACTAAGACCTTCCACATACACATTTCATCCTAAGGGTTCACTGTGCTACACGTAAGTTTAACATTTGAACATGACTTATAAAATCTTGCCAACAATGGTGGGCTATTTAATAGCTTCGTATCCTATGCAAAAAGGTATAAAGGATTTAGACAGCCCTACACGCTATCGTAGGCCCAGTTTATTATGCATCTTCATCTGATTCACGACATGAAGTATCCTGCTCTATCTCTCTTTTAGTTAAGGGGTCCTTGGCTTGAAAACTGTTGAAGACCTCTGCTGTAGAGAAAAATGCCAAGGTCTGTCCTGGGTTTAAATTTCTAGAAGATCTGTGCTGGGTCTGCCACATCGTTCCACTTTCTTTAATTTTTTTTCTGTCAGTTTTGAGTTTAAAACTACAATTTAGCAATTTTTGCAGGTGGAGAAGCTTCTATTCATGACGTGAATTCCCCAAGGACAAAGGGAGAATCTTAATATACGCTATAGAATTGCTTTTGAATAGAGAAATATCACTTACATACACCTCTGGGCCTGCTTTTATCCTTTTTTATTAGCCTTTTAATTTTTCTTTTTGCATTTATTGTTTATCATTCAGTGGTATGTACTGTACCCTAACTGCTGATATTAACGTATCCTGTCCCTTTCCTGCCCTGTCCCACCCTGTACTGTCCTGTCCGGTCCCGTCCCTTTTGTAAAATGAAGACTATATGTACTGGATTTTCCTTTTAATTTGGTGTCTCGACAGCAACAGTACAATACACGAGTTTATGCTGTACCTCTTCGGTTTGCCCCCAAGAATTTACCAAAAATCAATTTAGCACTGTGTAGATAAAAAAATATAATAATAATAACAGCCCCCCAGTATATACTTTGTTTGTGTAGCCACTTTCCCTCAACCTTTTATATCATGCATCACTACTACATCTACACCTACATGAACCAAGATGTTCGTACCATTTTTTCTCAGAGCAGCTCAGTCATATTCACCAATATTAAGCCTTGCCTGTATCTGGGAATTTAAAGCTGCATTATTCAATATTTTGTATGAACAATGACTATTGATGGAGCCACAGGCCAAGGCAGGCCACGATGCTTGAAAAACAATCATTCCCTAAACAGGTTCTGCAGACAATGCTACAGCTGATGTTGACTACAGATGTTGCGCTAATGTGCCAGTTTAGTTTTTCCTTTTACAACATTGTGATTTTTTAAAGCTGCAGGAAAGTAATATTTTTACACTAACAATGGATCAAATGATTATATAAAATATTAAGGGAGTTGCTCTTAAGCTGATGTATTTTTCTGCGGAGGCTCCACGCAGAGCTTTCACTGTATTGTACGTGAGTGGCCTGAAGTTTATACTTGTGTGTCGGTGTGTGCATCGATCTCTTTAGAAGAATAGCAGAGCTTGTATGTGTGTGTGCGTGGGGAGTGTTTGGTAGAGCGAGAGAGAGAGAGAGTGGCAGTGAGTGCCGACGCGACGGCATAGATTTAACACAGAAGCCAAAATCACGCTTTAGTCACGAATAAGTGTGTCACGATTTCAAGTCACAATCTTGAATTTCAAATTTAAAAATGGAATCGTCAATTCTGCCTTGCCCCCATGTAACGTCCTGTCAGCTTGACAAGCGGAAATAACACACTCGTGTAGCCCGTTCTCTTAATGCAGACGTGGTGTAGGCTGCTCGAGGCAGAGAGTGATTCCACCACCACTCCAGTGGAGGTGCTAATGACCCAGATCACTACACACCCAGTAGCAGAAGAAGACCAGCTATACACACACACACACACACACAGAACGAAGCATACCAGCCAGTGTTGCCAACTTAGCGACTTTCTGTAGAAAAGATACCAGTATTGTCTAACGAGTATGTGAGGTATTTCTCTCATGTGTCCGCCAAAACAGTCACCTCTCTCTTCTGTTCTGTGATGGGGAGCAAAGGAGCAGCCCCTCCCCTCATGTGCAGCAACACGTAGGCAGGTAGAAGGGGAGAAAGAGCAGGGAACAGGGGCCGGTGTAGGTAGGACACGAGAAAGACGCCGCTAAGCTGGCCTGGCCCTGGGCAAGAAAGGCTACCTAAGTAATAATGATAAGTTAAAATGAATTCCTGTATTGAATTTGTGATGATTTGCCTAAGTATTTCTATTTAATTCTATCTACCTTTGGAAATACTTTGTTAAGACACTTCATTGGTCAAAGAAGACTATGGACATGGCTGTTTTGTTGTTTTTTGTTTGTCTTGTTGTGAACTTGAATGCCATCTTCTGTGAAGAAGACTTCACTTTTAAAAGAGAAACTAGATGGCAGGTTATTTCGCTGAAGTTTCCAATTGCCTGAAGATATAAGTTATTGTTACATTATGCTGTTAATAATTGTTTTAACTTTGACAGTGTAGCGTACATTGCGAACAAAAGTCAGATATTATATTGCATAAAAGTCTGGTGTAAATATGGCATAAAAAATTGTAAAGATTGAGAATTGAATCAAATCGTGACTGTAGAATCAAAAATGTAATTGAATTGAAGATTTGGAGAAGGGTGACACCCCTAGTCACAAACCAACTGAAACTTACAGGTCTGCTTGTAGTTCCTCTCAGTTGTACGGAGTAGTTTAGCGTCCTCCGGCCTATTGTTTTGGTTTTAAGGCCTTCTCACCAACCTTGGTTAAGAAAGCAACAGCTGTTTTTAACAATCTCTGGTAACACTCCCAGAGCAGCACCAACAGGGAGACTGACAGCGTTAGTGACCATCGTGGGCCACTATCAAGATAAAAGGCCCAAATTCTTCCATCAATAGTTGGTGGAGACCAAAACAGAGCTAGGGGTTTGCCAGCAAGTTGCCGTATCAACTTTATATGTCAAACATTTTTAGCTTGGTGTGGAGTTCAACCTGTAAGTGGCCAGTAAGCAAACAAAAAACTGATTTATGCAGCTAAAATTCCCTAGATGTATAGAGAAACATAACACCAGAATAATAAGCCAAAACACGGTTTCACCTTTTACTAATTGTTACATTGCACCGACCAACGTGCCTGCCTTGTTTTTTCATTAAGCTTAATCATGGGCCAATTTTGGTTTTTATTTAATTTGCTTTAAAAAAAAAAACACAAAAAGAGAGACGGTTAATTTCAAAATGGCTTCAGGCCTCGGGGGCTGCCAGTATGGAGTACAATTAGTGACGTTAATGAAGCTCTTTGAATGTAAGCCTTGATTTCTTATTTTTCACAGAATGACTTATAACAACACGCAGACTGGGGTTGTAAACAAACATAAATAGTCTAGTCTTGTGGCTGCATTGCATTTTGGTCTGTTAAGGCCACTGTCTGTGAAGAAACTACTTTGGAAATTATAGCTGAATAAAAACCTCTTAGAATTCTGCAACACATTCCTGATTATTGTGTTGCAAGTAGTCACCGTACTAGCCTACGGTTCTTACTTCGTTGTTCTTCATGTTGTAACATATTTTCTCGTTCACTCCTGTCACTCACTCAAACTCCCGCCTCGACTACAATAGAAGTACACTGATATCAGTGTCATGCTAATTTGTTTAAAACATAATTTGTGGAGAACTAATCCCATATATTTTCTGCCTGGCATATTTTAAAGATAATCGTATTGTTACAAATTACATAACTACTTCTCATTTAAATGATAATTTTGTGTCATTGTGTATTTTCTGGGACAAGCCATGGGGATCATTTGAAATTAGGCATTTTAATGACAAAGGATGCTCCCACTGGGATATCGCAACAGCTCAATTCACTTTTGTCTCATTTAAGTCAAAAGTCTTTCATCAGCTTTTGATTTGATGAATGAGAGAGCAGCTCGGGCTGCGTGCTCTACTGTTTGCCGATGCGCCACTACTGTGACAAATGGCTGTGGGCCTGGTGACTAGAAAGCACAGTAAACAGAGCCGGAGTTGCAGCCCGGCTTTCCACAGGGCGTCCTCACACATCATTCATCTCCTTCATGGCTTGATGAAACCGTAGAGAACAAACAATAAGGATGGTGTCTTAGGTCACACTGCACTGTACTCTGCGCTGGAGGACACACTTGTTTTTTTTTGCCTCATCTCTGAAATATGGCACTTGTGCACAGCAGTTTCCTGCCTTAGATCAATACAGGGGGGTCAAATTCACACATATATGTATGTTTTAAACAAATAACCCATTTTTAGGTGTCATTAAGGAAGATTTCTTTGCAACAATAGCCAAAACATATTTCAGCTGTTTTGTCATTCTTCAAATGCCTTAATTTAAATACATACCTTGGACACATTTTATTATGTTTCGTCTTAAAACTCAAGGTAAATACACAGTTTTTACAAAAAAACACGTGAAAGATGTGTTTCAAACCACAACCGTTGCATTTAGATATGAGTACGGAAAGCATTCCTGTGGGTTGTATTTGCTGCCACCTCTAGGGGCGCTAATTCATGAAAAAGTCCTGTGGGTCATGATTAAGGGGTAGGAATAAACTACCTATATGGACGTATATTTTGGAGGACTTGTGAAAGCCAAAGTGCGAAGTTTCAAGAGGAATGACTGAGAAAATAACAGAGAGGTGGATGCAAATATCTTTGTCCTCTGTGGTGTTCTAACTTTATTTTCTAGAAAGCAGTCCGAAGAACTTCGACAAACCCAATTCATAAATCAATTTGCCTTGACCGGAGTCGTTGTTGCTAAGCAACACTTCTCCGAAGACCACCACTACTGTGTCCACATGGGTTTTTTTTTTCTTCCAAAAAGAGACAAACAGACAGGAGTTTGACTGAAACAAACCATTTAATATAGAAGCAAACACGGAGATGTGGTGAAGTGTTGTGTTCTCTCTGCCACAGCGCTCTCCAAATCAAACGCTATGCCAGGATGCTTAAGTCAACTCAGCTGCTAACACAGATGTTGTCCATTCCATTCAACGCGTTTTCCAAAGCGGGGAGTGCTAAACCCTCTGTGAAGCCAATTTCAAAATGGGATGCTGGGATTCCAGCTCAGGCTCTGGCTCGATGGGTGAGATGCCTCTCAGTGTTGCTCTACTCAAAATGAGCAGAACTCATGTGATGGAAACAAGGGTTTTATCCTTTTCATTTTGAAACTTTCATTTTAGTCTCTCCGCACCTTAAGAGTGCACTCTACAACATTAGGTGTTTCATACAGAACACGATTCATAAAATGTAAAGGCGTTATGGAATATCTAAACAAGAAAAACACATCATTATAACCGTATTGCATCATTGCCTCAACATGAGGCACAAAACAAAGCAATACTTTTATAAAATGTCTATTAAACGGGTGTATTCACTAGATAATCACTGCCTGCAGGTTGAATGAAATGAGGTTAATTAGAAGGCCACTGGAGAATGGAAAATGGAAAATATAATTGATCTTTAGAAAAGTCTTGCCGTGTTGTGCAAGTTGGGCATAATGGAAAGTTGACTAACTTTGGACGAGCACTTAATTCAGAAATGTGGTGGAAGGTTCTTCTGTTGTTGGATTTGATTAATCCAGAGCTTCACAAGGAATTATTCAAAAATGATGCAAGGTTGAACGGGCAGCTAACTTTTCCTTTTCAACAAGTCGTCATATCTGAAGGACACCTATGTTGGTGTTGCTGCGAGAATATTCAAACCTGCAACAGGCTCAGCTGCTGCTGATTCAGTCAAGTTGCGTTGGTTGCCACGTATTTTGTATTGATTTATTCAACATGTTAATAAAGTTTCAGATGACGTCCGTCCTCAGAATCAGCAGCTACCAGTACTGTCCGTACAGGGCGTTTGTTTTTATCTCCTTGCCTCCAGGTTGGACAGTAAAAGAGAATAATAATATCCTGGATTTACCGGATAGAAGCCATCTGGCATCGTGAAAACCAATGTAATTTCTGAATGAATGCGTCAGTAGATGTGCAGATAATATGGAACCTCACACACACTACTGGTCACTGTGTTTTTTTCCATTAAGACAATCTTTACGTTGTTTTTGGACTGTTTGAAGCGAGGAAATGCTGCTGTCTGGCAGTAAGTCCCAGTATGTCGAACAATTGCGTTCAGATCGGATCATTCTGCATCCCACAGTTTACTTCTACTGCCTGTGTTTAGTGGTAATTTAGAAGTAGTGTGCCCAACAAGTAGCAAGGCAACGGACGTGAGAGTCAAACTGGTGAACAGGCATGTGGCCTTCATCACACCTTAATATAAGAGACCAAAAATGTCCCTGTATAACACAACTTTATTCAACATTCATATTTACGTTTGTTTTTACAACTGTAATCACAATCTTTCCCTAACTTGAAAGTTATGTTGTGCAGTTTCTGTCACCCCATGAGGAGTTATAAGTAATGACAAATAGCGCACCACCCCCACCCCTCCTCCACGCAGTTTTTGTAACCAATGAGGACACGGAGGATTAAAAGAAAACATGATGGACTCTTCAGAAAAGGTAATCCGCTTTGCTCGATGCGCAAAAGTCGCCGGACGAGACAGTTTTTGGAACTAAGCCATGCTGAGAAATACAGAGTGAGTTTTGTGGAGCTGATCGGCTTGATTAGCTTTGTTTAAACTTATTTGGCAATCGCTTGAATAGTACAGACGTTTATTAAAATCAAAACACTATGTGGCTGTGTTGGCTCAGTTGGTAGAGCATCGACACAGAGGTCCAAGGTTTGAGTCCGACCTGTGACAATTTCCTGCATGTCTTCCCCCTCTCCCAGCCCCCTGTCTCACCTAGCTGTCCTGTCCACCAACCCCAAAAAATAATCTTAAAAAAAAAAAATCAAAATGTTACACACTAGAGCCCGACCAATAAATGATTTTTAAGGCCCATATCGATACAAACATTTGGTGATTTTAAAAATACGATACTGCGATATATCGGCCAATATATGTATTTAAAAATAAATCCAGAAACCTGTAACAAAATATGGACAGATTTCCCTAACATTAGTTATTTGAGTCCTCACTAAACTAATTTGAAGTTTGAAAATTAACTTGTTTGTTTTATTGTCACAGCAGAACAGAGGACCATGAAAATATATTAAAGTTCCTTAATATAAACAAGTTATGGATTTAAGCTGTAACCATACTGTACAGTAGTTGTCAGGCATAGATATAGCAAAAAAAAGAAATATCAATCTAAAAGTTAAAAAAAAGAGTTTTGCAGAATCTTTCAACAGTGATGTGCTTGTCTGGCGATGATTGACAGTTGATTCCTACTCGTACCATCCACTCTCTCGACTGACCTCAGGGCATGCTGCATCTCTTTTGCCCAAACAGTTCACACCTCACCCATCAAAGTTATCTAAAATTGGGTGAACGACCACAGCTAATGTGATAGCATCCTTGGGTGCTATCACATTAGCCGTGATGGTTTGGTCAGGCTGAAGTCTACATAAAAGTTTAATGTTGATTGACCTAGCCTCTGCACCGGAATCCACTCCCAGAAATTCCATTGAAGTTATTTACTAGTGGCCCACATTTACTGAATTGGAAAAAAAAACACATTGCCATTGAATGTAATCCATGCATCAATTACCTTTCAGAGTATTTTGTGATATATTTTATATTATAATTAGAAACACTTACGGTAGGACATCAATTACTCGTGGATAGGGCTGTAAAGTATCACCAAAAGACACTATTCCTGAGGACAACAAGTCTAAATAAGCAATGGTTTGGAAAGAGCTTGTCTACTTTTACACAACAAGAGTGCTCAGCCTCTCCAGTGTCATTTCTTATTTTTCTTATCTTCTGCACCTTGAATGCTGCCACAGAGGAGATGTCTGCAACGCTGCGCTCCCAGAAGGGTTCAGCGGTCCCCAGAGAGAAAAAGTCTTCATTTAGTATTGAACAGTCCAGTAGCTATGTCTTTGAGCTGTGTCTGAGGCCACTGTCTCCCTTCTGAAGCTTCCAATTGCAAGTTTTCTGTTGTGTGAAATGTAATGCGTTTGCTCAGTATCTCTGCGGATATCAACGCTTTTTTGTCAACAGTGTCTGGGCTTTGAATTCCTCGCCCACAAATGTCACAAAATTGAAATTCTCGAGGATCTGTTGACAGTCGATTTGGGAAAATACAAAAAAAAAATGAAGAGGAGAAAGATTTGTCAGGGCTGTTCAGTGTTTTTATGCAACTGACACTGGGGAAATGGGAAACGCCTTATTTGCTTTGGGGTGGGATTTTGCTTTTGCTGACAATTTTCACAGTTCTGACTTCTGCACATCTAAGTATGCCTGAATCACTTGATAAAAGCCAAAAAAAGCAATTGCCACTGTCATCTGCAAAATGGGATTTTTTTGGTATGTGCGCAGCCATTTCTTATCCACTTTCTCTAACTTACAGTGTGTTGAACAACACAGCCTGTTTCAGCGCATGTGAACTCTGTATACCAACATGGTTTTATCCTGTAAAAACTATACGTTTTTCCAGATCACCTCTGACAGTTTCTATCAAGAGCGGATGTATAATGCAGCTGTTACATTTCAGTTGTGTCTTGTGAAAAGCCCCAGCTTCTCTCTGCATTTTAATGTATCACCTCTGGCCCTCTTTTAGGTGGCAGAGGGCAACAGACTGTGGAAAGAGGAACAAAGACATGTACCCCTGAATTCACACTGTCCATTCTTTGTGCACTGTTTTCAGTGTGTGAAAGAAAATGTGTTTTTTTGACTTGTCTTCTATAAGAAAGGACACGCATTGTCAGGTCTTTTTAAAGAACCAATTTCTTTTCATATGTGTTACATGAAAGACACTGAGAAATGACCCATTTCGTCATTCAGGTACGAGGACTTCTTGTCAAACTGCTGGCTTCTTTTATTTGTTACAAAAATAATGTTTGTTTCTCCTGTTGCAAACCTTTACTTCATGCACTGTTTAACAGATAAAATTCACAAATACCCAGCAAATCATTAAATGAGGATTCAAAATAAACAAAATATAAATGGGAAATTAGAATTTACAGGAAAGATGCCAGATGTTTACGACAACAAATGTAGAAGTTGTGATGCTCAGTCACTGCCGTGATGTTTCACCGTGTAGTGAAAAGGAACAAAAAAAATGCAAGAGCTTGAAACTGCATGACCCTTGGGCACACGTGTCACAACTTGTATTCAGCACGCACAAAACACGAACGTCAATGACCTGGACCCTGTTGAGCAATGTGTTACTCATCACTCATGACCCATCATGGCCCACTGTTGCTGTGTTACTCACAGTCACTCCATGCAGATCTTCAAGTATCCTGTCTATAATGCTGTAATCATTACAGCAGCAGTGTAATGTGCCAATGATTATCATTATCAATACATACTATGGATTTATTTTCTAGATGGACAACGTGCTGATTTCAACATTAGCCCATGGTTTTTAAAGCTGCATTAATCAATATGTTTACGTTAATAATGGATCATGTTACTGTGTACAGTGGTGGAATGTATTAAAGCACATTTATTCAAGTATTTAAGTACAAATTTGAGGTCCTTGTACTTTACTTCAGTCTTCTCTTTCCATGCCACTTTCTACTTCTACTCCACTCCATTTCAGAGAGAAATATTGTACTTTTTAGTCCACTACATTAATTTGACAGCTTTAGTTACTAGTTACTTAAGATAGTGGCACACAAATCCCATGTAGTTTATAACATACGGTGTTTTGTTTTAAATGTATATGACGGCCTACAAGTACGGCTGAAATGATCAGTACATTAAATACACAACAGTTTGGACCATTTCCATTGTGTGAGAATTTTTCTCCATTGAGTACTTTTGCTTTTAATACTTCTAGTACATTTTCCTAATGATACTGACATACTTTTACTTAAGTAGTTTTTCAATGCAGGACGTTTACTTTCAACATTGTATTTTTTTACAGTGTGGTATTAGTACTTGTATTTAATTAAAGGATCTGAAAACTTCTTCCACCTCTGAATATAGATAATATCAGTGGTGAAAGGGCTTGCTTGTAGTGATGAACTCACATGAAAATTACCACCCTGCTTTGCAGTTTCTTTAACCCTTGTGTTGTCTTCCCGTCAAAATATAAAATCAACACTTTTGTTAACACTTTTATCAATGTTTTTAACTATTTATTGCGTTTCTGTCGCTTTTTTCAACACTTTTCACGCTTTTTTTCAATGTTTGTCACTATTTTTTTACATTTTCAACACTAGTAAGTAAGTAAGTAAGTAAACTTTGTTTATATAGAACCTTTCACAGGCAAGAAGTTTCACAAAGTGCTTTGCTGTAAAAACAAATAAAACAGCAGCACATAAATTACAAAGCCATATTGCTAGTTGAAAGCTTGTCGGAAAAGATGTGTCTATGGGTGTATTTTAAAAGTTTCCACAGAATCCAAAGCTCTCAAGG
>NC_045736.1:28804103-28804191 GCF_008692095.1 Etheostoma spectabile
TAAAGGGAGAGAGTTCCAGAGCCTTGGAGCCACCACAGAAAAAGCTACTTAAGCTACTACGTAACACTAACTTATTAACTTTAGTTTT
>NC_045736.1:28804201-28804423 GCF_008692095.1 Etheostoma spectabile
TATTTTTGGAGTTTATGGTCAGTAAACCTCATCTATAGGAAATTATACCTAATGTTGGAGTCAGAAAAGCAGAAATTAGGAATTATTTAGACAAAAATTGAAGGAACGTTTGTTGATGGATAATTACAGACTTGAATATGTCAACTTTTACTCAATAATATTTCAAAACCACTTCAATTTATTTTCCAATAATATAAAAATTGAATAAGACACCCCAAAATG
>NC_045736.1:28804433-28804935 GCF_008692095.1 Etheostoma spectabile
GAGATTTGTACTTGCCAAAGAGCGCTGTGTGGAATTAATCATGTTATTTTGGGTAGTTAAAAAGAACAGTGATACAGGAAAACGGGTCAATTTGACCCGAGGACAACATGTTAGCTTCTGTCAGTTCATTGTTTTTGTCAGGGGAGACCCCTGACAAGTCAAATATTTGATGCTTCGATCAAAGGAGCATGATTCAACTGCCAATCACCTGGTCAAATCTTACCAGAGGCATTATGAAATGAGGATCACTGCAGCCCTTTTGGCTCAATGTCTGATTTTACATATAACCGCCTATTTTCTCCCAATAAGTCAATATACAGCCTATTATGATATGAATACCAACATATAATGCAGTGAATTCAAAATTTGAAAAGAAAGAAGCTTACAATAAATTGTTTTTAAAGTGCGTGGATAGACAGAAACAGAACTCAAAATGAATGTTTATGTTGCTTTGTGTCTGCTGGATGTGTCAACAGGCAACAGAGAGAGAGAGAGAGAGAGA
>NC_045736.1:28804945-28818670 GCF_008692095.1 Etheostoma spectabile
GAGAGAGAGAGAGAGAGAGAAGGAGTTGATATGCATGAAAGGCTCCCTGGGCAGAATCCACTGGGGTTGTTGTGGTTATATGGCCATTGGGACGCTGGATATTATCTCTAGATTACTCCGGAAATTCCTTTTTAGCAATTTCAAAGCATCATTTATTATACCTGAACCATAAAATGTAAGAGTGAAATCAGTTGTTCAGCCGGAAGACATGTCTCCTTTTGTTGGTGGTGGGGAACTTGGATGGCAGCTTATGGGTTTAAGAAAGCACTGAAGTGGCAAAAAAAAGGTTAAACATTACATTTTACTGAAAAGGTTTGATGGTCTCTACGACTCTGCCCCACCAGTGCATGATTTGTACTTTGTAGTCGTTTTTACTAAGTGCTTTGTCGTTGACATTTGCTTCAGTGAAGGTTCCTCGAGCAGGTAAGAGTAAGATATTTTCATTAAGGTATTGAACACAGACGTAGTCTTCAGGATCCTTTTAGGGCACAGTGACTGTACATTCACTGTCTGCCTGTAACCCAGAGAAACCATTTAAGTATTCAAGTTTTCATTACCAGAGATTTTTTATGACCTTAGACATTCCCACAGAGTGCATCCGCATCATTTAGTAGTTGTTGATTTGTTCTGTCCACAACTGATTCTCTTGTACAATAACCAGAGCCAGCGAGACGCTCAGAGTACAGGAGCCTTGACGTCAGCTAGACTGTCTGTAATCAGTGAAATATTGCTTACCTGCATGTGCCAGGATGTTGAAATCGTTCTTTTTTGTGTCATATTTATGGCTTTTTATTGTGCATAGAATAACCATCAACTCACTTTGATTGCTTGGTTGGCATTAGAAATGTATACTATTGCTGAGATGACTGGATGGGAGTATCTTCCAACTCAAACCAGTGTCATAGTTTACATACTTTTCAGTTAGCCTTTAGCACTGTTAAATGAAGTGTTAAGGATAGTAGAGGCCACCATTTTTGGTGAAAGTCTCCATTTTTAGGACAATGATAACAATGTATTGAAATGAATGAGAGAGTAATCTCAGAAAAAAGGGCTCCATGAGTGGCTTCCTCTAGCGGCCATTGTAATTAAGATGGGAAGCAAATCAGGAAGTGTACAGGTAAGAGTGCCAAATTCCGCACCAGGAAGCAGGTTTGGATGATTGATGGCTCAAACAAACGAAGGAACGTCATCCAGGGGACCAGGGTTTTATGTCTCGTTAGAAAAGGAAAAGTAAACGGCGAATTTCTTTGTCATGTTCTCCTTGAAGTAGTAAATGAATGTTCTGATTTTAACCCAAACCACAATCTTTTTCTAAACTTAACCAAATAGTTTTGTTGCCTAAACCTAATCAAACCGTACTGTTTTACATTAACAACTTGTTTCCAACCACGACCATAACGTTTAGATACGAGGACGGAAAATACTCTCGTGGGTTGTATGGGCGCATTAATTTATAAAATGCTCTTATGGTCACATTAGAGCAGGGGTCTCAAACTCAACTTACTTGGGGGCCGCTGCAAGTAGAGTCTGGGTTTGGTCTGGGCCGCATCAATTATTCCAAAAAACCCTAATTTCCTCAAAAAAGGCGCGAACTGCCGGTGCTTAAACCCCTAATCTGATATGGTTGGTGCATTTCACAACAACAGACATCACATTGTCAAACCTCAGGCATTTGCCACAAAGGGTACTTAGCTAGCTTGACACCGTTACGCCGCTGTCAGGAGACTACTACGGTAGCCCATAAGTGCCATGCAGCATGACAAAAAGTTTCAGAATGCGCGGGCCGCACTTACACTTAACTTTGATGTCAAGTAGGGGGCCACAAAATATCATCCCGCGGGCCGCAATTGGCCCCCGGGCCGCGAGTTTGAGACCCATGCATTAGAGTGTGGCAATAAACAATTTGTACATTGTTGTTTATTATGGAGGACGTTTTGCGTTAAATTGGCATCAGATCATCCAGCCTCAACAGTAAAATAGTGCATGTGTGTCTGGCATGATAACAGAAGATACTGCAAGCAATTTCACACATACTATATGGGCCTTTCACAAGTAGAATGTATTTCATTTCTTTTAAAGATTCATGTTATTGAAACTGTCAAATCCACACTTTCAATGGTTGTGGCAACACTTAAGACACCTGGGACATAGTTGTGTTATTCCTGAGAAAAAAAGGTAGTTTTTTAGCTTTTGGAGCGTGTACAGGGACTGGCTGTCAAAATATAACACTTACCATCACATTATGTAGACTGAACTTTTGCACATGGCATGAAAACCTCATTTTCATACAGAAAATGCACTAGAAGAGGTGTATATGGACATTCTGTTAAAGGTTTTGCCATTGCATCATGAAAGTGATGAAACGGTACCATAAGACCTTAATAATACACAAGACCAGGGTTGTGATTTGATGTCAAAAAATGCCGGAGGTTTTTTCCAGATTGATGCTGCCTTTTTCCATATTTTTGTTAGGAAACGTCAAGTTTGGAACAGTTGGTGAACTCTCGGTATTCAGATAAATATTACCCATGTGACCCAGAGCATCAAAAAATGACGATAGCAGTCGCAAGAATTAGTTGAAAGCCACGCCGCGTCTGACTGAGACTGAAGGAGACTTTTTGCGTCAGTAAGAAAAACCAAAGGCCCCTTGACCAAGCTGGTTTCAGTGAACTACAGATGTGTAACATGATGAAAAAAGTGCTGGTCAAAAATCAACAAATGATTATTTTGCAAGGTTGATTTGTTCTTGGTCTTCACTGGTATGTGCTGCCTCCAGCAACTAGCCTTATACGACTTTCATGTGTGTATATCAAGTCATATAAATGGAAGCATGACAACCTTAAACTGAGTGACGAACTCACTCAAGCACTGACTGAGTTTAGCTTTAAGCAGTGCAGTTGGTGATTGATTGATTCGTGTTTTCCCCTCAGGGCTAACCGTAGCTGCACGCGCTCGCTGCTGAGATCGTTCAATAAAACCTGTAAACTCAACTCGACCTGACTCGGCTGTTGCTGATACCAGCTCTTGTACATACTCGCTGCCCTCCACACTTACCGTAATGCTGAACTGCTGCCGGCAACCTTAAAAAAAGTCCAAAGATACCCCTTGGGCAGGAGCTTACCAGATTTGTTCATGAATTTTGAGTGCTAAATGCTTGTTAACCTGTTAGCCTGTGGATATTATTTCAAAATCTCTGTAGAGTTTGGTTGACAGACAAGTGCCTGTTGGTGTTATTCATATTTATGTTCTTAAAAATGCCTAATGTGTTTTTAACTTTTGTCTTCATGTTGTTGTTGATGTGTTGAGTTTTTTTTCATTTTGGAGCTTGTATAGCAAGACAAATTTTTTCAAGTTTTATCTTATCATTTATTTAATATGATATTGATTTAAATACTTTTCTACCTCTCTAGGTCATTTCTTATTGCTGGTACTGTCATGATACAACATAAATACAAGCTTTATGTAACCTACGGTTTAATATTTGGAGAGGATAATGAAGCATGTTGCTTTACTTTCACTCTATACCTGCATATCATAACACAAATACTGTAAAACTTGTAAAAAATGAAAATAAAAATAAAAAAGTCCAGTCCTGGGTGAAACGAGGCAACATAACAATCAAACTTTCCAGCACTGGGTTTAAATGGCCAAGTTAGGTTATTTGTCTGCTGGGACTATAAAGTGTAGTGTTGAGGATAACTATTTTGGAATAAAAAGGGGATGCTGAAAACCAGAAGCTTTCCCTTACGTTCCATTCTGCTGACAGAGTACATTAGAGATAACCTAATCTCTGTTAAAGACCTGTTTCTTACCCTGTAGGACCTCTTTTTAGTGATGCAGTGGAGTTTCCAGATCTGCAATTAATTTGGTGAAAACAAAAGTAACAAAAAAGAATGAAGGCCAAAACTGCTTAACGATAAATAATATACAAGTTGTAATAACTCAGTATTATCTTTTAAGTGCCTTCAAACTGCAATACATAACGCCAACCAAACTTAGTTTTGTATAATCACACAGGATGTTTATTATAAACAATAATTTTACAAAAGAATCCTTAAGATTGCAGTCACTGAAGTTTTCCATTTAATTTCCATTGATAAGACATAATTAGCATTATTAATTTGTACACTTTTCTTCAGAAAAACTATTTTCTTCAAATTAGTTTCATAGAAGAAAGCATTCTTATCTCTCCTTCAGTCCTGTGTGTTTCACTTTGCAAACTCAGTGGCAATGGATTTGACTTCCATCTTTGCCATCCCAATGACAAATATTGTCATTTAAAGAAGTTAGTTCTGAAGCTATGTAATAAAAGAATGAAGTCAGCATTACGTGGTAAGCGTTTTGATTTTTTGACACTTTTAATGCATTAGCCCTCTCATTACACAACACATAACATATTCAAGCCACAGCTCCATCTAGTTTAATCAAGGTGATTGACATTGTCATGTCAGCATCAGATAGCGTGTTCAGTGCAGCAAGTGATAACTAAAAATTCATTGAATTCTCAACTCACAGTCCTTATCATGGCCAAACAATGCTGCAATTCCCTTTCACGGTGTTGCAGTCCATCCATCAGAGAGCACAACAGTCTTCCGTTATGGAGCTGCAAGAAGCTAAGCCCAAGGTGAATTCTCACAGTGTAAGAGTCTGGCC
Organism: Etheostoma spectabile; assembly: GCF_008692095.1. Lineage (NCBI taxonomy): Eukaryota > Metazoa > Chordata > Actinopteri > Perciformes > Percidae > Etheostoma > Etheostoma spectabile. The sequence continues at coordinate 28,809,599 of NC_045736.1, forward strand.
CTCATCAAGGATGTGTGGCTTGTACACAGGCCACCATTTCCCCTCCTCACCCCCTGCTTTGTTTAGAGGCCTTGGGTTGGCGTACGGTGGATGGAGGATCCATTTGAGATAGTGACAGCAGGCGTAGACCACAAAGCCATGATGGGGAATTTATGACATATGCATTGGTAAAGCTTGTAGCAGGGAAAGCCAGAAAGGAGAATTACCAGGTACACACTGTCACAGCCTCACTTTTGCAGAGCAGAGACGCACCTGTACGTACAACCCGACCAACATTCACAACAATGCCGACGCAGACGGGGACATGGCAGCTGTGCAATCTCATTTTCGGGGTCTGGGACTCCCACCACTCCCAGTGGCATCAGGTTCATGGCAAGAAAAGACATCTGCCATGCTGTCTCTTCATCTCCTGCGGGGTTTCACTGAAAAGACAAGCAGTCTGTAGGAAAAAGTGACAATATTGTTTCAGATAATCAATTACAAATCGAGTTTAAAGCGTTAAACGTATGACTCTTTAGTTACATGTGCATCAACTGTTGCTCTGAATTTGCTAAATATCTCAAATTTAAATTGGACGCCTATAGTATACATCGCTGTACATGGAGACACTGTATAATGAATGAATGAGTAAAGAGACAGTGGCCATGACCTTTACATATTGCATCATCAACCCATTAATAATGCATTCTGTAGCACTTTGCTCGGTGCCATTACTATGTTTCATATTGGGAGTTGAAAAACAACAACAGTTCGTTCTCCTACTTTTGCTTGCCAGCTTTGTCTGTCAACCAGACCTTAAGGGCCTGTTTAAAAATTAATGAGCAGTGCTTACACTGTAAATAACTGCTGGTAATGCACCGTGGGTTATTTGAAATGTAAAACCTGCTGTCATGCTTTGATTATCTATGTATCTGCCCTGAGCACAGATCTGAGCATGTAAGCAGTGTTCCATTCACTGTGGTTGCTGGCTGACTTATTAAGGCTCGCTGTCATTTGTGAGTATGTTAAACAGTTCCTCTGAGTTCAGAAGCAATGGGGTTACTGCAATAGCAATTTGAGGGCACTTCATTTATATACACAACGTGATGTAATTCTGAAGAGGTCATTTTTTTCTCGGACTCTAAAGAAACACTCAACAATATATGCTGATGAAAATATGTCACGGCCGGATCATTCCTAAAGCATCTCATACATCTGTTCTGCAATTTCACAAGAAAACGTTACAGCTATAGCTACATTCATTCATTCAATCAATCAATCATTCATTCATGTTATTTTTCTAATATCCAGACACCTTTTTAGCAAAAAAATACATGCAGGGAACAGAAAAATAGTTCCAGCACTGTGTGATCAATCAGTGTGTCAGTCCTCATTAGTTTTGTTCTAGATGCACCCTTAAACAAGCCTGGCCTCATGTCTTTGTAATTGTGTGTCTAACTACTGATACCAGGCTCCTACCCAGTGAATAATTAATTTGGGTAAATTGTGTTGCTATAATTTGGATTCCTAGTTTCATGGTCACCCTTAGTCTAAATAGGACTGGAAGTCTATTCTCTGCCCCATATCAATTTTTCATATGCAGCCATTTTTCCTTAGGGAACAAATGTCATCTCAACACTGGATACTGGAGTTTTCTCATGTCCCCGCACCATTCCACTGGTATTTCCTGGACACTGAACAACTTGGGGGAAAAGACTTGGTTTTTCTTACTTTAAAAAATGTCCTACTTCTCTCTGTCATGTTACTTTGAACAATTGGGCGGCTTGATCTCACAAAACTATTTCTCACACACACACACACACACACACACACACACACACACACACACACACACACACACACACACACACACAGGGATTTTCAGAGCACACCCACCCTGCATAAAAATCATCTCAAAGCTTTTTTTCCCCCCATTTAATTTCCTCCAGTTGCTACATTTCACCAGCGGCCACAATTGACCCTATGTGCAACATGAATGAGATTCCGTGGCACCTGATTATCAACCTGCTTGATGAGTCTGGGCTCTGCCTCCCACCCATATGCAATTTGGAAAAAAACGAGTGAGGCTTGCTCCAGATGGTCATGCCCTTTAGAAGTCTCTCTCTTCCCTGTAATGGAGCGAGTTGGCTCTTACTCCCCAGACTGAGTGCTGGGATCAATCCAGGCGGCTGCTGTTAATGAGCCTCGGTGTTCCCTCCTCTGTCATGCAGGGGTTTCTGGCTTGGCGTATACCTTGCTTCTGTTTTAACTGCCCGTGTTTCTGCGTGGGATCAGACAGGGAATTGTGAAGCAGATTGGCCTCAGTGTAACCAGAAGCTTCAGTCTGTCCCATGCTTTCTTCAGCAATGACTGACATGCTAACCTATGGGTGTGTATACAGAACTATTTAAAAAATTCTATTGTTCATCTGAAGAACAGCCAGTGTAAAAGAAAAATGTTTGAAATTGATAAGTTAAAAAAACATCCATGCACATATTATCATTAAAATTGAATTGACGGACATTTAAGCAAAGACATAAAATTGTTAGTACTGATTCCCTCCAAGCAAAACTGATACATTTTGACAACCTATTGCACAATGTGACTTTCTTTTTCTTCTTATTATTATTATTATTTCTACAATATGGCCACAGAACAAGCTGGAAACACAGCATGGGATATATTATCTCTAAATACAGTTGATATGAGAAACATCTTGGCAAGCAGTTGCCTTACACATCCAGCAGGTACGAAGCAACGTTACCTTCATTTGGTGGCCAATGTTCACCCAGCTCTTAGCTCTGTTTTGTCTTTAGCTGCTAAGTGCTACACAATGTAAGCACTCTTCAAGAGAGCCATTAAAATCTTGGAGAAAAAAAAGGGTCTCATTTCATAATGCAGAATGCCACCCACCCTGAGCCACGGTTCTGCTCGAGGTTTCTGCCTCTTAAAGAAGTTTTTCTTTGCCTCTGTCGCCTAGTGCTTGCTCATGGTGGGAACTGTTGGGTTTCTGTAAATAACATCACAGAGTACGGTCTGGACCTGCTCTTTATGGAAAGCGCAATGAGATAACTGTTGTTGTTATTTAGCGCTACATACATTAAATTGAATTGAATTGAATGGAGTCACTGTAGCATACTGCGAAAACACAAACTATTGAGTTTTGAGAATTTTAAAATGTTTATGTATGCATGTTTTGTATATAACATCATTGTGCCCCTCCCCACACTAATCTTTCAAAGATCTGAGAGTGGTGGTAGTACAAGGGCCTCCACCAAAGGGGACTGTGTAGTACCTTTTAGGCGCATTACTTTTGGACAAACTGTTTTTTCAGTAAAGGGAAATAAATATTAGAATAGCCTACCCTCCACAATGAAGGGCTGTTCCACATACATCAATTTTAAAACTCATAAACTCAAAGTTGCACTCACTTTTACCTTTTAACAACTCACACATTTCACTATGTGTGACCATTACATATGCTTTTGTATTTTGTCTTGACTGTTGTTAGTGTTTGTCTTGCCTCTCAAACTATGAGGGTGATGCATGCTTTTTACTGTTTTTATGTTTTTTTATAAATCTGCCAAGGGACAATAGATGAAAATTAGCCATGGTGCTATCTCTAGCATGTTTACATTGTGTACTTGTACTGATGTCCATTACTGTCCCTATCTAAATGAACTATAACTAACTTTGTCTGCATGTTGTTTTGTGCAGAGCATGTAGTGAACGGTGGGTTTAAAACAGCTGCCTGCTGCTGAAAACGGTTGATGAGAGCCATGAGACTGAACCAAAACAGTAAAGTTCCAGGCCATAAAGCCTACACTCACTACACACTCCTTAGAGCTAAGGGAAACTGCAGAGTCAGGTGATCATTTTCTGTGGGCTCGTCATAACGATTGACTGCTTTCACATTACACATACTCATTTGCTTTATTGTGCATGCGAAAATGTCGATTTGTGCTGCTTTAATGTTCACAATGCTGTAAAAAAACAAACACTCACATTAACAACACCCTCAGTATGCGTTACAAGATGTAGCCTTAGAAGAATGAAGCATTTTTTAAGCTAATTGGCCCCATACTGTTTCCCCATCAGCTGCATGCAGTCGCTACATTGATAGGTTGCCTTTGATATACAGCGTGGGACACTTTTCACTTTAGAACTGGTAATGCGGTGCAGTGAGGTCTGCAGAGTTACCTGTCATGACCTTCATGATTACTAACCATTCTTGGGTGCTGGGTTAGGTGTCCCCCTAGTCTATATCCACGACGTTCCACTTACAGGATTGTTCCGTTGCCGCCGATAATTCCAGTCTGAGTTTTTTTGTTGCAAGACTAAAACAACGTTTGAACATACACATGTTCCACCAAGACAAGTTCCTTCCCAAGGCTGTTTTGCAGCGGCATGGTGGCTCTACTTTTACAGACAGCAAAAGCATGACTGTTTGGACTGATCACGGTCAGTAATTGCCCCTTTCAAGAGATGACGACAGAGCTGGAGTAGATGTCACTTTGTGTCAAAACACTATAATAGTCTATAATTTGTTATGACAATGGCTTTGGGACAATACATATTGTTACTGTTATCACATTTGACTGCCTTCCACAGGATAAGTAACATTTCAGCATTTAAAAGATGATTCTCCTCTTTGTGCTTGGGAAATGTGTGCGAAGAATATGGCTAACATAGAGCAATTATAGGACTAAATTTGATTAAAAAATTACATTTTACCCATGCTTGAGGTAGAAATATTGTTTAGTCAGTTGGTCCATGACTTTGGTCCAGTCCGACATCAGGCATTTGATGGATTGCTGTGGAATTTGGTACAAACATTCATGGTCCACAGAGGATGAAGGCTCCTGACTTTGGTGACCCCCTGACTTTTCCACTAGCACCATTCTCAGGACAGTGGTGGTTTTAAGTGAAATGTCATAAAAACTGTTCAATGGCATTTAATGAAATCTGGTACAGACATTAAACCTCAGGATGAATTGTAGCAACTTGGTTGATCCCTTAACCTTCCACATGTTGCCACCATCAGCTAAAATGTGTCAGTACTTTGTTTTATGATAAAATACTTGCAAAATGAATGAGCCTCAGCTGTACTTTGTGTATTGTACTAATTAGCAAATATACACATGTCACCACGGTCAACATCTCTGCCTTACGTCAGCATGTTTGCACGGTAATAGTGAGCATTGACAAGCGTATGTTTACACGTTAAGGCTATTATTTTAATTCAACAAAACTATTGTACGTAAAGTAGATCAAGAGCAATCACATGCTGTGATTTATTTTTCAAGCTGTTGCTAATTGTTTTTCCAGATTGTCTCAGAGCCTGATTACAATTTCTCAGTCACCAGTTGTTGTAGAGACGGGAGAGAAGCTCAGTCGGCGGATCTGTTGCTGTGCTTCAACAGGAGGCCTTAGAGAAAATCTCCATCTCCCTGTCCCTCATTTTTCAACCTAACGTAGAAACCAGCACAGATATGAGCGCAGAAATCCTCACACGACAGGCTTCACATGGGATATGTGAAGCGTTTGTATCCCACCAATCAGAGCGTGAGAATGGTCGTACATTGATAAACGCGGCTGGAAACGATCGTAATTTAAATATCACGCCTCCCATATATTCTCGGTTTTGAGGCCTCGCCCCTTCTATTTACGACATGGCCAGACGTAATGCGGTGGAGGTGGAGATTGAAACCCTGACATCTCCGTTTAATTTGCAGTAACGTGTGTCCTATTTGGCAGCCTAAAAACTGGTATTAGGCTGTGGGAAGAATGCGGAATAGAAAGAGATCACCGATGCGCTCAACAGCATTGCCGTATTAAATCAGACACCAGCTGAAGTTTACTTAATTTATACATCCTAGACATATGTATGCTATTCTCCTAACAGTAATACATAGGCTCATATTGCAATCTCTTAGGCCTACATGTAGGTGTACCTTTATTTTTAATAAACACAGGGTAGCGGAGTTTATGCAGTTTTTTTAATGTGTTTTTTTCATGAGCCAGGCAACAACTGTGAGGAAGAACGCATGTCCTGTCCCCCCCCCCGCTGGACCACCACCCCGACCCTGTCACCTGACAGCAGAGGGGCTGGAAAAACAATCAAGATGCTATACCAATAAAAACCCTCAAAACTGGGCACCAGAAAAATAAACAACAAAAAAAAAAGAATAAGTATATGAAAAATGTCAAAAACAAATACACAACCATGGTCTTGGTTTTTCCCAGTTTGTCTTTGGATCCCGAAGGTTTCCAGAACACTTCTGTCCAAGTGAGGGGTTAAACATTGATGCTAAGTACATATGTGCTGTCACAGGCTGCCGCTGGGGACTGCATCCAACAAAAAACGCCCACACTGACATTTCTGTCAGCAGAATAATTCCGTTTCTTCTGATATCAGAGGGCATTTTGAGCAAAGACACCACCAGTATGTGTTTGCTCTCATAGCTCAGGTTGTGCAGACTCCCCGCGGCCAGGTCAAATCCCCCCCACTGCAGCTGCAGTCTCCCTTGGCCTCTCTCTGAATTGGAGTCAGGCAAACACTGTCAAATGTACACTGTAAAATGATCGTATCCATAACATCCTCTTGCTGATGGAAAGTAGCAAGGTTGCAATACAAATGAAGAGAACAGGGAAGTAGTAGCACTCTGCTGTTCCTCCTGGATACCAGTGATGTTGTACTGGAGCTTGAAAGTGAAGCAGATTTTATCTTTTTTTTAGATTATATTTCAGGGAATGACGTGCAGCAAAGGGCCACAGGTCGGAGCTGAAAGCCACGGCTGCTGCGTCAGGGAGTGCGCGCTCTATCAGTTGTATTGGCAGATTTTATCTTGGTCAGAGTTTGTTTCATCCTGTCTTGTCTTGGTGGTGGCCTGATAAAAGTGGCCCAAAAAAAACTTTGTTTGCTCCCTTCCTTCCTTCACACATGAAGACTCCGCTCCCTGAAGAGACAATTAGAGGGAGAAACCTGTGTTGCCTCAGCAAGCAAATAAAATTTTCAAAGATGTAATAACACAGACGTGTGACTTCAGGCAATCGAGGAAGCCATCGCAGACACATTACCAAGTGTTTTTCTGATTAAAACTGCAAAAGCTATAATAACATGACAAATGGTAGTGGGATTTCACACAATCAGAGTCATTATGTCATTATGAAGTTGCACATCCGTGTGTAGGAAAAGCATTCATGTGACCCTCTTCACGGAGCTTTCATACGGGGGTGTAGTAAAAGGCTAGGAACAGCTTGAAGTTTTAGTAAGTGTTAGAAGGTACTGTCTCTGTGGGTTTCTTCTGCCAGAAGAGGAAAAGGTTCCCCCCGTCCCCTGTGAAGCAATTTGTTGAGGCAGCATATAAATTACACAGCCAGGCTTTGGTGTCACTTTTTACCGACAGGTCACATCCCAGTTGAAAGGTCTAGATATAAAAAGCATCTCTGATTTGTCTATTTTCTCTCAAATGTTGCTCACGGTGAGTGAGAGGGCACGTTGTGAATCCTTACTAACAGCCACAGTGTACACTGCAGCACGCAGGAGAGGATGTGTGCACCTCATCAATGAGCAAGATCGTAGGACTGTTTTTAAATTGTCTTACATGTTCTTTTTTTTTTGTTTATTTTGAATGTTCATGCTTTTTATTCCTTATGTACTGTAAAGCCCTTTGCATTGCCTTTGTGCATGAAATGTGCTGTATAAATAATATCGCCTTGCCTTACATGTTACTCTAAAAAAGCTAAAGAAGAATAAATCATTAACCATACTTGCTTAACGTCAATTTCCTGCGATAATGCTGTGGGTTTTTTTCTTTTCTTCTAGTGTGCAACAAATTTTAAAAACTTAACCATTTGAGATTAAATAATCACAAAGTACCACAGATGTTCAGGAAGAGACACAAAGCCGCAGGACTCCTATATGGTACCAAAGATAAAATTACCATAAATTACAATTATGAATGTGCCAAGGAGTGTTACAAAGTAAGCCGGTGCTTTCAAACGCTTTCAACACACAGTAATGGAATGAATGGGACGTTGCCTTTTGGTATGCTTCTTTAGAATGGAAAAATGAAGAAAAAAAATAATAATAAATACAAATAAAACTAGAGACCATCTTGGGAAGGATCACAGCAGCCATGACATCAAAGTAAAGTGGCTGGTCTAAAGGATTTGTTTGGCGCCCTTGCTCGGACTTCACCTGTTTTCAAACTTGTCCTTTATTTTGAGCTCAAATACACACCTGGTTGCATGGTTACGACGTGAAAGAAAATCAAGTGCCTCTGTGGTAGTTCCCCACTACAGTATGTACTCATTTTGCCACGATGTACACACACACACACACACACACACACACACACACACACACACGCACACAAACACACACACACCCTCAGAGGGTGAAAACAATTCCACCGCCGCTGTTGCGGCTGGTAATGATATAAACTTGTATTGTGGCTTAAACATTAAAGTGGTTGAGAGCACAGGTCTTTGCCCTTCATGTTTTCAATTTTACCCTCGTTGCATGAATGTGATTATGCAAATGACAATAAGAAATCAAAAGGCAGCTGTCTCATTGTCACTACACAGTCAATCAGTGAGATTTGGTTGAAATTCAGAGCTTAACTGCCCTCTATATCATAACAGCAGCCAATTCAACATGCTAAGTCTTTCATTAGATTGTGAAGGGTGTCTGCCACCGCTTTGTGAAAGGCTGTTTACATGCAGACTCCAACAGCACACACGCATGCATACAGACAATCACATCCTTACAGTGTGTTGGTTGCATTACAACACTTCACTTTAATTCAGCTATCGAGCAACTGACACTGGAGCGTCTGGAGTTTTGATGTTTTGGTCAGAGACACCAGTCAGCAGCATGTTACTTAGGTGCCCTAAGTAACATGCTGCTTCACGAGTTTGGTGTGAAGGTGCCATTGCAGCCCATAGCGACTATAAGATGGGGCGGCAGTAGCTCAGTCCGTAGGGAGTTGGGTTGGGAACCGGAGGGTTACTGGTTCAAGTCAAGTAAGGAGTGTGGATTGGTGGCTGGAGAGATGCTGCTTCACCTCCTGGGCACTGCCAGGTGCT
>NC_045736.1:28818680-28851746 GCF_008692095.1 Etheostoma spectabile
GCACCGTACCCCCCCCACCCGCTCAGGGGGCTGGTTTTGCTGGCAGCCCACTCACTCTGACATCTCTCCATTAGTGCATGTATACATCCTGATCATGTGTGTGTGTAGTTCAGGACTGTGTGTAAACTGTCATTTCCCCATAGGGGATCAACAAACAGATTCAAATTAAATTAAGATATCTATAAACAAATTTCAGTCCTCTTACATGAAAACTTTGCTGCAATTTGCTATGTGTAAAGATTCATTTTACATATTGCTAAATTGTCTTGCCCTATACATTTTTAAATATGTTTTAATTGCTATGGATTATGTTCCCTGGCAACGTTAGTCCATGAAGTGCTTCATGCAAAGCAGAGGACTGACTGTAGACAAAAACAAGCCTCGTTTTCGAGTTGATTGTTTGAACATGCAACCAACTTGATGATCTGTCTCTAAAGTTCACCACACTCTGGTTATATCTTTAAAAGCGCTAATAGAATTGCACATAATTTGTCGCAAAGAAGTGTTGCAATCAGAGTCACCAATAAGATGATTTTTCTCTCAGTGCCACCTTAATTTCAAAGATGCCATGTTGACAGACCAAAATGCCAGACCTCTTCCATTACAAAACTTACTTCTGAGCCAATGTGGTGTTTTTTTTACTACACCTGGTTTGCCTTCATTTTTGCACAATAATTTAAAAAAAAATCCCTAAATCAACTTCTAAACTCTGATTAGGACCAAAGACCACCTTCTGCTTCTCTTGGAACTTCTTCCTACGTTAAGAAAGAAAACTGAACCTGCTTCTGTGGAAACAATATCTGACAGCCAGGGAAAAAAAAGAAAATGGCTTTCTCACCCATAATGATTGAATCCATCTAATATTACTGTGCTCTGCAACACTTACCCAGGTTGTTCAATATCAGGATCTTCATTATGTAACACTTGGTGTCCCACAGGATTAGGGAGTAATTACATGAAATGAATACTTTAATTATGTAGACTATTCTGATAACTGCATATTTGCCCTTGGTGTAGTTTGTATTCCTGGATCCTGAGCACATTCTCCACAGATCATGAAACCGAAATCTACCCTCGCCACTTCCGTTCTATTTTGGGGGGGGGGGGGGGGGGGGGGGTTGGGATTTCACAAGGGAGTTGACTCTATTGATAATGATGTGACTACTGCAGGCGTACCTTCCTCTGGGATTTGTCCTTACATGAATGGCCTATGGAGTTATTATCTGTAGAGATAATGACTTTTCTTTTTTTTTTGGCTGCTTTACCGGCCAAGGTCCTAAAAATGAGGCCAGAAACCAAATTCCTGCTCCAAATTGTCTGAACAAGGATAAAACCCCAGTAGATTTGTGTCACGTCTTAGGTTTTCATCGGTATTTGACATGCTCGTACTACAGTAATAGAATTTGACTAATGCATCATGAAGTATAGATTTAGAAAGATCCCTTTGGCATTTTCAGTATATGTACAGAAAGCTACATTGGGTCAACTAGCGTCCTGAACGTAAAACGTATCAAAGTGCTTACAAGCTGAGACAAGAGAAACAAATGTTTCTCTTTTTTGTACTAATAATAATAATCTCTCACAGAAATATGTTGTATATCATTCAGAACTCATTGTCAAATGAATGAATTAAGTTTCAGCAGAGGGCAGGAATGTCTGAAAGTGGTGACATCAGTGAATAAGGTGCAGCACCCTCATTTTGGCTTGGGTCCAGAATGTTATGCACATACAGAGATATTTGATTTATTTCAATAAAAGACAGAAGGCTTGGACTATTTGTTGAGTGAGGATTGAGTTTGCAATATATTTGTGAGAAAGATATTTCAGCTTTTTACTCTGGGTATTTGTCAAATATCTTGTATTTGATATACACCCATTCAAAGAAATGTATTGAGACAACCTTTTTAACTTTTAAGTTTTTGTAGAACTGCCTCAATTTTTCCGAATTAGATCAAAAATGACTTGTAGACACTTTTGTTGTATTTTGTTTTAAGTTCATATTTTACATATTTAATGTAACTCAATGTTGTCTCATACGTTTTATGCCATCTTGGCCAGGTCGGCATTGCAAATGAGAATTTGTTCTCAATCGGCTTACCTGGTTAAATCAAAACTAAACAATTATGCATGTAAATTAATGGGGATATTTGCTCATCAGTTGCCTTCGTCAGGCATGGTAACTGTGGACCAGAGCACAACTGGGATTCACATTACCAATGATTACCTCATTGTACACACTGAGCCAATCTTACACGTCTTATTTAATGCTCCAATTACCTTCAAATGTGATTGTGACAGATTTTACTCTACATTTACACTTCAGTTAGAAGATATCTTCAATTGTATTGAAATTACGACTTAATAATTAATACTTATATTGTCTTCTTCTCATTACTATTATGTGATATCAATACTTTTCATACAAATTATTTAATGATCATTGTTGGATTGTGATTGAAGATTACCAGCAACTGCTTCTCTGTACTTGTTGCACACATGATAAGAATAATAGTAAATTATAAAAGCTAATATTATTGTAAATTGCTGCCTTAGAGTGACTAAAATGGGGGTGGCAGTAGCTCAGTCCGTAGGGCGTTGAGCTGGGAACCAGAGGGTCGTTGATTCAAGACCCCGTATGGACCAAAGTACGGAGTGATTGGTAGCTGGAGAGATGCCACTTCACCTCCTGGGCACTGAAAGGTGCCCTTGAGCAAGGCACCGTACCCCCCCCCAACCGCTCAGGGCGCTGGTCCAGCTGGCAGCCCACTCACTCTGACATCTCTCCATTTGTGCATGTAGAGGTCCTGAGCATGTGTGTATTTCAGGCTTGTATGTAGTGATTACTAACAAACAGCAAAATTGTAAATTCCCCACTAGCGATCAATAGCCAGTGTAAATTATTAAATCAATATTTTGTTAGTAATATTGCATCAAATAACATTGTGGCAATGAGATGTGTCGCTATATAAACCTACAGAGAATTATCACCTTAATCTGCACCTGCCCTCGACCTTTACAGAGTTTTATACAGTAACCTATAGCGTTTCAGCTCATTGTTATTAGATATTTCCCTTATGATTTGGTAGAAAACAAGGATTTGCCTGTTTAATAATTTAATGAAAGTTACATATTATTCAAACATTACAAACTTCAATAGTACAACAAGTAGATCCGACCAGACAATCTGATTGGTTAACTTGACATTTAGAACGTGCTCAAATCAGCATGACGGCGCGTTCACATTTCAGCACACCTGGCGCTTCACTGTAATTACCACTGCGCCGTTTCTGTGTCAACATTACGGAGTTGAATTAAAGAGTTTAAAAATTATATTCATGCACCTAGCTAAGTAATTCAGGAACCACAGTGGAACATTCATTCAGCATTCATATAGCTCTCTTACTACTATATGAAGTGATTCGTCGGATTAAAATGAGTTATTTGTTACAACGCTCTGAAGTTAACTTTCACTGGAGATGTTTTGGATTAGCTTGGCCGGTGAGCCGCTATCTTAAACATTAGCTGGTCGCTAAAAGGGATTTTTTGCGGACGTTAAGGAGGTATATCTGTCGATGGAAAACTTTTTTTCAGCAGATATATTAGTTACAACAAGATTGAGCTAGGAAAGCAGTTTGGTGTAGCTATACTGCATGTGCGGTAATTATTTACTTTGGGCAATCCCACGAGCTCTACAAAGCTAACTTTAGCTTAAGTAAGCTAGTTAGCTGCTGACTAACGTTTTATAAGGACAAGAAATTGTCTGTTTTAAGTTCGCGGACGTTTAGCTAGCTAGTATCTAAATTTATCCATGGAAAAATATTTATTTTCAGCAGATATCTTGGTTATGACGGGCTAGAGCTAGCAAAGCAGTTTGGTGTTTACGCTACATTTACGGTAATTATTCAGTTCGGGAAATCCCACAAGCTCTACAAATTGACTGGGTGACTAAACAGGGAGGGACTAGAAATCGTCTCGGTTGCTATTTTTATGAAGACAGTTTGCGTAAAAGGTTTATTTTGCTGGTAACCGTTGATGTATTCCCGCATACTTTCACATTTAACGTGATTATTGCCCTCCGCCGAGGTTTGTAATATTGCTATCGTGGCATTCATATAAGTATTATGAGCAAGCTGATTCTGTTAAGGGTAGGCTATGTTTTGCCAATTCATAGAGGAGCAAAGGTTCTTCTATGAAATCCTATGAGAACTTGCGTGAAAGCTAATGAACATCATCAGCTGTTAGATACATGCTAAGGGCAGATAATGCACAGATGTGTAGCCTGCAGTAGGCTATTTTACGATTTACATATTAACTGACAAAAAATGATTAGGCCTATCTACATAGTGCAGATCAATGCCACCACATGCTATATATGAAGCAGAATTCTTTTATTATTATTATGAGGAGTAGGAGGAGGAAACAGTTGGATATAGTTTGAAATAAGGGGGGTGGTCTGAATCTCGCTGTCCTTTATTGGCGTGGAAAAAAAGACAGACGCACTTTGGAGTTCAGTGCTGGGACGTGTAGTCCATTCATCCACCGTGCAGGCTGTGTGGCTCGGCGCTCCGCCCGACACCCTCTCCTCTCACCCCTACTTACTGTCGTGTCTCCTCTCCTGAACAGGTAAGACATTCGTCCAAGTCATTATGCAATGTAATAGTGTGCGATCTTTTGTGCAATACAATTTGTACGTGCATCTGCTACGACGCACATATAATCCACTGCCAATGTTTTTGCCATGCGCTTGCACAGGCAGTTGCCGTGCAACTGTAGGCTATAGGATGAGATGATCCCCCTTTGGTGTGCTTTATACGTCCACATACACCCAATTTTTTAAGCGTGAAAAAGAAAGAAAGTTAAGACTCAGGAGCTAACAGTGTAGTTTATTCAGTACCGGAGGGAAACATCGTGATTCTTTGCACATTCCACCAGGCTGCAGCGCACTGTTAAGAGGGACTTTTGGTACTCCGCGTTGTGGAGAGAGGCTACCGTCTAAGCAAGAATAAGTCAGTTTGCAAGACACACATGCGGTGTGCACATATGTGTAGAGGTAGAAGGGAAGAGCGCCTTTTCCTCTCCTCCTTTCATCACTATTTAGAGGACCACGTTGACGCGCAAGAGACACCTGCAGCGGGGGATCAGAGATTGTGAACAGAGGCTTCCTCAAAGTGGGTTTTCATAGACTACGCTGGTGTCCTTCGCGTGTGTTATCATGATAAATACAGTGAGAAATATGAAATAATCGAAATGTACACTCATGGGTTTGTGGTCAATACCTTGATAGAATTATTGGAAAGCTTATCCTTAGAAGAGTTTTGCCTACCTACACTACAGTGTGTGTGTGTGTGTGTGTGTGTGTGTGTGTGGGTGTGTGTCCTGGATATGCTGTTACGATGTTTTAAGCCGGTTATGTTGCTTTGATTATGTTTTGTGCCCCCCCCCCCCCCCCACACACACACCACACAGACACTGACAACCACACAATTGCTCACCCCTTCCCACCCAGGAAGGACATTAATTTTGACATTAGCCATATTCACTCAAATGCAGACCCCCCCCCCCCACACACACACCCCCAAAATGATATCCAATGATCACACTCCTCTGTCACTTAGTCCAGTGAAATGATGATTAATATGCCACTTTGTGGCTTAATTTCTAAGCACTGGCTTAATAAACCTGCCACGTTCATGTAGCCCCGTCGATTACTCTCAGGAGGGTCATCTAGAGAATACATATGGGCCCCTTCACATCCTCATATCACCTCATATTGACAGTGGCAGGCAGATTTAAAAAAAAAAAACGAGACAATGCACTGCATAAACAACTCACAACAGTATCATTTTGTTCTTGTTCCACCAGGAATGCAGTGTTGTCTGCGTAAAAAATACAGCTGATACACCAACATAGAGTTTAATCTGTCCGCTGCCGTATACGTCATCATTGCCTGCAAAATGAGCACGTATGCAATGTTTTCCAGTTTTGTGTCTTCTAGGTATGTCTCGGGGGGGGGGTTTCTGGAGGAACCTAAGCTAAATTAGGACTCGTTAAACCATTGTTTCATCCAACAGAGATGAACACAATGACAAACCGTTCAAAAATGACACATTTGAAAGTGTGGGTGAATTATATTATTTGTTTTGGTTGATGTAAAGGCATCCCGTACATGTCAGTGTATTCCTCCACATTTCAGAATAGAAACCTTGTTTTTTGGGGTTATCACTTCATGCTGCTGCCTGGGTTCTCTGGGTTTTTGCTCAGCAGCGGCACTCTGAACAGGTAGGTAGCGCGGGCTGAAGGCTAATCTTCACAGGGGTGATAGAGATAACAGTGATGTATGGAGCGGATAGGTTGGTTTAACACCCAGAGCTGACTGTTGTCTAGTGGGGTCAGGCCTGTGATACCGGAGTACTGCTTCAGCCAGCTCCTCTCATGCCTGGGATTTGGCAGTCTTAATAGCTGCAGGTGGATACAAGCAGAGGCAGCCCCTGTATTCACAGGCGGCCGATGCCTTGATGAATGCTGTGTTGCTGCTCAGGCATCTGTCAGTCGCTTCTGCTCTCCAAATAAAATACGTCCTTGGCCGGCAGCCAGACAGGCAGCCAGTGGATACTGTGACATGGGTTATGTTGCGTTTTACAGTTAAGTTTCACTGCAAAACTGATGGCTGTTTGTGTCCTAAAGGAGAAGCTACTCCTGGAAATTATCTTAGTTGCACAACCACATCTCTACTGTCTATTGGTGTGAAGTTATGACATGACCATCTTGTAGAGTATATAAAACTACACGTGGACTGTTTGGTTAATATATATCTAATAGCGATAGATAGATAGATAGATTTTTATTGATCCCAAAAAATTGGAAATTCCAGTGTTACAACAGCAAAATATCAAAAACACAGCACAGAATGAACATGAAATAACATGATATAATATACAAGTTGCACTATTATGTATATTTTTTTTATTTTAACGATGTAATGTGTAACTATGTGCAATGTGATGTAAAATAATCAAACTGATCCACTTGCACTATGCACATTTTCAAATCATGAATTTGGATCATATTATATTGTTAATAATATGACATGAATGTCACAATTACACTAAAATGCAAGTAATGATAATAAATTATCCATCCATACTATACACCAATTTTGACAATCTACATTATATTTTATGGATCAAATTATCTCCTGACGTCTAATAAAAGTTTATCCCTGCAGTCATCTGCAAAGCATCTTTTCAATCTCTAGAATATTTAGCCTTGTGAGTGAGCTAATTTGTAATATCAAAAAAACATCTACAGGTTTATTATGTCTCCTGGGTCCTGCTGTTTGCCAGCGTCCTCATACTGCAGCCAGGAGGAAGGACTGGACAGAGAGATATCCATCAAACGTGACCAGATCACACCTAAGAGGCCCACAGGCTTGAGATTAAAAGTAATTTTTCTTTATTAGAAATAACCTTTTGGTCAAGGTAGCTCGAGTTACTTAATGAAAGAATGCACACCAGAGACAGATGTTGTCATTCATTTGATTGTTGTCAGTTTCGGAAGAATCCAGAGAGGAAGTGGGATTATTATGGTGTGATTATTGATCGGCTGATGTCTGTCAGCGTGCAGTTCAATATTTTGGGATTACAAATGTCACCAGCAAAACATAGGCTGCTCCTTCACTGAAGTTGCCGGTGTGGAAGTCTTTTGGATTTCCGGTGAGCGCCAGCCATCCCATAGATTTCCCAAGGGGAGTTGAGGTGACGCCCAACTATGCGCTGCGCTAACCCCGGTGTCGTGCACTGCTCGGATTCGCAGCTTTGCTCTGCGCTAAAAGTTCAGATTATTTCAATTTTCTTTGACCCAGATGCCGCTGGCCTTTCCAAAGCGCAACCAATGACATGACAGCATGTTGTTACCTAGCAACGGGAAATACTGTAGCTTCCTTGCCCCCCTTGATGACGAATACCTGCGCTGTCCTTTGCTCTCTGTGCTTTGCTCTGCGCCCAGAGATCAATCATCATCTCATCACGTGTAGGCGGCTTTAGGCTGAACTGAATGGATGGCTATCATAGGGACTACTTTACCTATCAGCCAGTAAACCTATCATCAGTGGGGAGTTATTTTTGGACTGTTCTGTTCATCTGTTTCATACTAGTGAAACAAGATGAAAGAAACTCAAATATTTAATTTACAATTTTATTGAACAGAAAAAGCAGCAAATTGTCACATTTATGAAGCTGGAACAGGACAATGTTTGACATTTCTGCTTAAAGTTATTAATTTTAGTTGCAGATTAACTAACTAATCATTTCAGCTTGAGTTACTTCCTGACCCTAACTATCTCAAACAGCCTGTTCAACCAAATAAAATATTTTATTTACAGTACAAACTTTTCTTTTACTCAGCGTTTCAATTCATGTGTAAGGCTTCCAAGAGCTGCTGACCCTAAAAAACATAGAAGAGTCTGAAATTTAGTGTAGAGGTATTCTGACCCACAATGATCCAAATATTGCTTCAGATGCTTTTCTAGCCTGAGAAGAATGTAATTCTGCAGAAAAAAACAACAACTGAGAAGACTACTCTATATTAGCCCAGGCCAATATTGCAGTTAGGGATTTATCAACATACTAACAGAGATAAAGGCAGCAAAAGTAGCGAGGTGATGTTCAGAGGGAGGCTGAAGGTGCAGTGTGAGGACATGTGGTGGGGGGGGCAGGAGGCCAGGTAAGCAGGACAGAGTGGTGACCTTCACTCCCTGATAGAGACTGACAGAAGCTTGATGGAGGCTGTGCAGCCACAATCACGCTGAATCATTTCTGACATGGAGCTGCAAGGCGCCTTACGGCCAGGAAGGAGCATTTTACACCACAGTATTGGAATAAGATGAGATCCAACTTTGTTGTCGGAAAATGTTCTTGCATCGTCGGCTTCAACAATCGACAGATAACATAACAAACGCAAACATCAAAAACATCTGCATGGTCACCCAAAAAGAGCATTTGACACGCCTTTCCCACACACACACACCCACACACACACCACATCAAAACGTAATATCATATGTAGTTGTTATGATTGCAGCTCCACAATGGTTTGCATATCACATGTTCGTTGGATGAGCCGGGGGGTGTGGAGGGGGTCGTAGTCCAAGTATGATGGATGTATGGGGGGGAGGGGGGGATTTTTCCCTGCAATTTGGTCTGAAGGAGAAAATAAATGAAATAGCCTGACCAACAGCCGCTTCAAGGTTTGTATGGAAAGAAGATTTTTAGCTCAGTGGCTTGATACCAAAGTTGCACTTGTCAACTGTTGAGTTAAGAAGGTAGTGTATCCTGTGCAGTGCAACATGTTAACTGTTCACACCTTGGTTTGATTTGTTTTGATTTGTAATTTGCTTTTCTCAGCATAATTGTTACCTTTGTGTGATCTGCCTTTGTCTAATGCTCTCTGGCAGAAGAAGCCCGGCTTATGAATAAATCAGAGCCCTCACTTTCACTGCTTTGAAGGATGGAAAATGGAATTACCATGTTCTGTACCACACTGAACTAACTACTTTCATCTTTTGATGCCCTCCCATGTGCTAAAAATAGACTGCAGAAAAGTGCTTCCTGTACATTGCATCAGTAAACAGATACACACTTTCATAAATAATTCCTGTTCATGTAGTCTTTTTTTCACAACAGTTTTAACAATCAACTATTCACATGAACCGGTTTTTCAGTTATTGTATCAGGATTTGGCACAAATCAACTTGAATTGAGTATCTTATGTAAGATGGCCACCTTCCCTCAGTGGTCAGCCATGGTTTAAGCCTAATCTTTTTTAGCCTTGCAACATATTTGTGTTTAGAAACCAGCAGATTATTTTTCTGTCAGATCTTTCCCAAGAAATATATTGTGTCAAAAGGGGGATTTGTTGATTAAATGTTTGTCAGGAAGCAGATTTTTAACTGTGTTTCTTTAGATATTTTTGTACCTCTGCACCAGTGAAAATATTCCAGATTTAGAATTTTATAATAACGTCTAACTGCAGTCCAGCCCTGGATTACCAAACCAATGTTGGAAGTAACCGCTCACAAAAGAATTAGGTGAGGAAGTTTTATTTGCCGGGTTGGTTCGCTATCAGCGGAACCATTCAAGACAAGCCACAGAGAAGTTTGGAAATGTACAAGCAGGCTGTAAGGTGTGAGGGAAAGATGACTGAGGATAATACCTCACAAAGAAGATGGGAGCCGAGCTTAGTTTCCTCGAACAAATCCTCTGTTGCCCCCGGAATCACTAACACATTAGTGGCAGCGCACTTTTCCAAAGCAGACGCCGCTTCAATTCGAGCAACACCTGCGTCAACACAGATAGAAAGGACGCCTGTAATATGAACCTGTCACACAGACACATTGCAAACTCTTGAATAGATGGTGTTCATAGCAGTTGGAGTATCAGCTCATCCTTAGAATAGAAATCCAAAAAAAGGTGTTTTGGGGTGAATAATTTATGTCCTTTTTTCCCTGTTTATAAGTTGAGCGATGTTTGGATTTTTGGAAGCTAAAACAAGACTGACAGTTGCTTAGTCAGATAAAACATCGACTTGCATTAAGTGGTCGTTTTTCCCAACTGAGGAAATAGGTGACTTAGTGGAAAGTTTGGAGCAGCTTTGTGCCTTAGAGCAATGTGGCTTTGGCTATTTGGAATAAGAAGCTTCTGTATGTGATGGTAGTGTATGTTTTATCCCTTGCTTTCACATCATTTTCCTGCTAATATACACAGCTAATAGTTTCCCGTGCAAGGAGCCTAAAAACTTCACAACAGCAGCAGGATAAGTCACACAAACGGAGTTGTATAGTTCTCACATGACAACAATGACTATTGGAGTCCTCTGCAGTGATAAATCACCATATATAGCCCATATACATACCATGTATATAGCTATATCATCACTTTCATTTATGAGGACATGACTTTGCAGAATTTTTCATCTTTATGGACCGCATGTCATTGCAATTCAAAGCTGAACATGAGTACAATGTCAGCCAGGAGTGCTCTGTGATGGAGAGGTCTTTCTAGAAAGGACAGTTTGTGTTTCTCTCCAGGTAGTCTTGCATTGCCAGACCTTCCTCCACAGCGCTGTGGAGGAGGGTCTCACGAGTGCACACAGTATTCCGGGATTGGAGAAAAACGTGCTCCGGTTTATTGGTATTTCTTTAAATCAATCTCAATTGCCTTCGGCCGTATAGAGCAACAGCGCCTCTGCAAAATAGCCTCAGTTGGTCATCCATGTAGAGGACATTGAAATAAAGAAACAGAAAGATTTTTGTATTTAAATGTAAAGCTAGTTGTATGTCAGAAAGACAACCATATTAAATTAATTTCTTCATTTCTCTCCTATTGTTGGTCTCCTGCCTTTGTGTTGAGGAAATGTATACATTACAGTACATACCTTGACCAACAAGCTGTGTAGCACCCTCTTCACCTTCCTTTGCCTCTTCTTAATCAAAGCAGCATACTGTAGAATAAGTTAATGGAAATTACTTTCTATCTATCATATCCTGTCTCAAATCCTAACCGAACACTGTCCGTGCGTGTGAGGTTTCATGAATCCATGTGCCTCTTGATGCTTCATGCAAACCGCATACCTATTTTAATACTCATGTATTCAGCCTCAGCTTCGATTAAGATTGGTTCTGATCAAGTGTGACACTCGCTAAATGATCGTGATAGATTTTGACAATCAGCCGCTTTCTTTGTGCATGGCTCGTAATGGAAAACTATTAATCTAATAAGCACACTCCGAGGTGTGTGTGTGGTTCTTGGGGGCATGCTGTGTGTGTGCGTGCGTGCGTGCGCTATTTTCACATCTGGATACTCCGATTGTGATGCAATCTAATTTTGTGATGTGGTAACGTCACCTCAGCACTGAACATAATGTCAGAAGCCCACTCAGTGCAGCTCTGCAAGAAGTATGTAATTGAGAGAGTGCCCAAGGGAATTTGATGGGGATATTGAGAATCTCATAATGATATCTACTATACAAGCTATTTTCCACAAATGGCCCAGTAATATAGCTTTAAACTTTGGGAATGCAATGCTTACCTTGCAGAGACACCTGAATCTCATGTACAAGTCAGATTCTCTGCGGATTCTGTGCACGTACTGCATCAGTCAGCTGCTTCTATATCAAACCTCCATGAGCTTGTATGTTCGGCTGCACGCAACATTAGAAAAATGAATGAATGCGGGGAGCCTAATGAGAGCTTCCTTACCATTAAAGAGAGTTTCCAGCACCGCTCTCTTGTAATCTACAGAGTCACATAAACGGTGAACCTTGGCAGCCTGCAGCGTGATTAATGCACTGCACACTAAATGGATTTGCAATGAACCAATCGTGGGATGAGCTGCTTACAGTTGCATTAAACTGGTACCTTGACAGAAGTGTGAGTCTTCCTGCTCCTTTATGTGAGAATTTGCATGGCAAATAGCCACTGCAGGCTCAATCGTGTGGATTTGTGTGACCAGAGTGAGTCATCCATCACAAACGCAGACGTTTTTAGACCGCATGGCGGGCTCCTCGCTCTCTGGAGCAGGTCAGCTGGTCAAAGGCCTGTTTGTCTTCTGTTAGGTGTCTGTCCCTGCAGCCTGGCTGTGTTGCTTTGGTATCCTTTGGCACTGTCAGTCAACCGGCCCTGTGACCTGCACCGTATCCCCCTGACTTACCAAGGCCATAGTCCCAGCCGCAGCCCATCTCCCAGCACAGCTCCTCAAGATATATTTCTCTCCCAGACATCTCATATCCTTTGCACAATGAAAAATAGCTCCTGACATCTGTGATTATTCTAAACCTTTAAACTGTCTTTTCCTATAACACTTACTGACTTGTGATAGATTAAGCTTTATCTTCCCGGCCACATTGCACCTCCTTTTTCTTTGCACCGGATTGTTTATGTTTGTGTCTGTCTAGAAAAAGCCTCTCCAGGAATTCATCAATGCGCTTTGTCCTAATATCTGGGCAGCATGAAAACAGGCTGCAAGGTCTAAAAGATTAGGACTGTGGCCATCCTTCAATCCCACTACTGATTGTGCAGTGAGATTTCATTAGCCACAGGAATGTTCTTATACTTTTGTCTTAGAGCAAAATTGTGTTCCAGAACAGAATAGCATACACTTTTTATTGTCCAGCAACCCGGAAAATCATCGGAATGATATCACCGCATACAGCAAATCTCATCACACCATTTTTTGTGTTTTGGATTTTTGTAAAATTGTACAGCAATTAATACATACGCAGCATGCATTCAATGCAGAATGCAGAATAATGCAGTTTGCTCATGGTCTTTTGTTGCACTAAGAACAAAAACTCCCCTGTAGGTCTTTTTTTGTTTGGCAGGGGTACTCTCTGTCTCTTTAGTTTACAGGAGAGAGTCGGATGGAGCTGGTGTTGATTTCTGAAACTTACCTTTTCTCCACTTCTACCTGTGTGCCCAGCTGGCTGCCTGCCTCATTCCTAATGGCTGTGCAGGGCATTTGTCACAGTCCGCAGCAACGGTTCAACTATGTAGAACTTTTAAACGCGAGCATGCCAAGCGTTGCGTTAAGCCTGCACTTTGGTCGGCGTGACACAAGGGCACGGCGGCCGAGTTGTCGCGTCCAAATTGAAGGACTGCAAGTCCTGAAGCCGTTGCAGGAGTAAATCTATCTGCTTTATTTATAAAGCTGAGCTAAAGTCAATGAATAGAATCCGTACATATGCCTTAGTCTTTTGTAGATTACTGACAGCCATGTTGACCTGGTAGCATCCTCAGTCCCTCTGTGTGTCTTGTAAGCAAACTATAATGGGTTCTGTTCTGTGGATGGGAAAAGATGTTTGCAGACAACCCTCCCCATGCACTTAGCCAGGGTAAGAGTCATTTAGGGTTTTAGACCCTGGCATTTTGGGTATTGGTCTGTAATGCTGTTTATGTATTCGGCACAGCACAGGCATTAAACTGAAATACATTTAGTCTTAATAGAAAACATGTCCTGAAGATGCAACAGCATTAGTGTGTATTTACTGTATGTAAATAACCGGACCTCTGTCTGAATGACCACCCAAATGGAAAAGTCACAATACTTCCTAAAGAAATGCCGTTGTTAGAGTTGACCTGTACGGCTATGATTAGATTATAGGCTTCATGTCAGGTGCTTTTGTTGTGGGGAGGGGAGGGGGGGGGGGGGGGGGGGGGGGGGGGGTTGCTGTGTGTGATGAGTGAAGTCACTGCCCTGTGTGGTGGAGAAGGATGGATGGCCTCAGAGTACAAGGTCTAGGAGAAATGTGCCCACCGTGCCGTTAGGGGATAGGGAGGAGATGATTCATTTTCAGCATCACTTCACCCGGGATGATCTCATTACTTTGTGCGAGTGGACAGTCCCAGCGATGAGAGCTCGGCAGGTCCACATAGCCTCCACCGTGAGAGGCGTGTCATAAATGGCATTACACGCTCTTCTGCTGTTTGTGTATTTATTATTGAATCTAATAAAAAAATATGGAGGAGCACACATTTATTTGTGGTGTCATTTCAGATTTATTGTATGCAATGTGTTAGGGATTGTGTCACTAAAAGGTCTTCCTGATTCAAAAATATGTAATATTTTTATTTTATCTGCCTTTTTAATTTAAAGCCTATTTTATTTGTTAAGATTATTAACAAGTCAAATTCATAAATAATGAAAATGCTTTTATAACAAACATTCACCTGCTGAAAAATTTCTATTCTAATGTAGATGGTTAGGCGTAAACACTGTTTTATATTTAGTGTCCTTTTTCTGTTTACATAGCTTGTTAACATATACTATATATGCATAATACATCTTTTATCTGGATGACAGATTTATAGCCAGAGTGTTTTAATTATAACACAAATAGAAGATTGAATAATCAGAACATCTGGAAGGCTTCAAGGCTTTGAACATGAAGAACAAAGATTATCACACCTGTGTACTCATTAAAATGAGATGCAACTTCAAATCTGAGTTGCACGTCATTTTTTAAAGTGTGCAGTGGGGCAAGCGCACCGAATCTCCATAACTGATGTTATTGATGTTAGGGTTTCAGAGGATGTAGGACACAAAGGCAGAGACTTACAGGTAGCGTAGGTTTGCCAGAAGATTTAATAAATAAATCACAGTCCGAACGGTGTCCTGATTACAGCAGGCAGAGTAACAAGCAGGTACAGGCAGAGTCCACAAACTGGAACAGGATTAACAAAATTCCAGGAACACCGAGACCAAAAGGGGTAGACAACACACACTCTCACAACGAACATCATAAACAGTACATACAATAATCCGACAAGCAACAAAGACAGAACAGAGACTACACAGGTTAATGAGAAAATAAGGAACAGTTGACTCTAGGCTGGGGAAACAGGTGAAACGCATAAGACAATCACAAGGGCGGGGAAACTAAAAAAGAGATTAAAAAAGAGACTTCAAAATAAAACCGGAAAAAGAAACGTACAACCAAGACAATGGACCATTTTATTGATCCATACCCACACTTTAGCTTATAGGAAAATCACTGTTATGAAAATGAGGATGCTTGTCTTACCATGTTTAATTAGGACATTGGTTATTCAATGCATATTTGGATTATGGGGGACAGTGGTGGAAGAAATACTCAAATACTTGAGTTTTTGAAAAAGGAACAGTCTGGTAAGTTCAGAAAGGTATATGACTTTACTGTGATGCAGCCTTTAAAACCAGGAAAAGACGACGCTTGTGTCATATTATGATACCTAGTCTCATATCACAATATCGATATAATAATGATATATTGCTACTTTCTTCATATACGGAGACTTACATAGGAGGGCAGTGTAATCCAGCTTGTGTTTTGATTTTTTTTTTTTAAGATTTCTTAAATGATGAAAAAATGTTAGATTCCCCATGTTTGGTGAGGGACAAACAATTGGAGCTATAGCTTAGGCACGTAAGCCAATAAAAAAGGTATGTTCATGCTGAATGTAGATGTTCTTAAGTGGACTTTTAGTATCTGCACTATTGACATTGTTTTTTATAAATGTAGATTCCAGTCACCTGCATGTCTCTAAATAGGGAGAAAAGACTATTCTGGCCTTGAAAGTTTTTTTATTTTATTTCATTGCATATGTTTTTCAATGTTCTGTGCAGTTTTCTTTTGTATAGCCTATTAGCATGCTTCTCTGTTTTCTAGTTTTAAACAAAGACACTGTTAAATGAGCCCACCTTAGTTTTTTTCCCCATTTTTAGATTTAAATTGTCCTATTAACTAAATATTGGATGGGCCATTTTGTTTTGCTTTTTTGTGTGGGGATTCTGCTGTGTTAGAGGGGGAACTGACTGGCAGAGAAGCCATTCTGCATGTGTTCCTTGTGTGGTTTGAGCTATTTTAGTGTTGTGAATGGGCCATTGGAGTGTGTACTCTCTTGAATTGGTTTGTTTGTGGTGCTGGGTTTACCTCTGACAGTGCAGTTTAACCCCACCCTGTTTATTTGTTTAGTGGGTTTTTGATGGTTTGTAGTATACTGTTATGCCATCACTCTATATGGCCTGGATTCAATAATTAGCTCAATGATTCTGTAATAAAATCTTTATTTTTTGTATAGCAGTCTCTGATTCCCGGTAGTTCTTGGTCTCTGTGTTTGATATTTCTTGGTTACATTTACATGATCTAATACTTGGCATTGTTTAGGTCATGTGGCAATGTGTTTATAAGTATTATGGTTTTACGGGGCTTTGGTTTAGTATAGTGTTGTTTATTTTACCTTGTGTTTGAATTTTGGTCAATTTGGACTAGATTTTGATCTGGTGAGGTGAATTTCTGTTGATGTTAGGTATAAGAGCATGCATATTTGACTGTGTGAATGTTATTCTTGCCATGTAGTTCCATGGTAGTCTACACAAGCATCTGAAAAACTGTGTACCTCTTTTAGTGCATGTAATACAAATGAATATTTTCTTTTCCTAACTCATAAAGTGTGACGTTTGTGCAAAGCTGGACATGTCCTTGACCCGTAGTGCACGTTAGGGGTGCAAGATATGTTAACTCCACATTGTTATTGCAGTATATTGAAAGTGTTGCAATAAGTATGCAATATTTTGTGGAGCGCTGCGTCCTGTTCGTTGACTGCGTGGCTTAGCTGTGTTTGATTTAGAGCCCACTTGAAACGCTGTAATGAGCGTCATTTCATTGGCCACTCACTGGGTCACTTGCACATGTTGGTACATGTCGGCGCATGGGTGACAAACCCTATGGAGCCTACCACATAAATGCATATTTCGACAGAGTGACAATGTGTAAGTGAAGAAATAGAGCCAAACAAACAAAATGGAACAAGTCAGAAAAGAGAAAAAAGTTGTGTCCTGTTCTCTCGGCCGATATACAGTATATATATATTTTTTTAAATTCAGAAATGTAGTTATTTGTGTCCTCACTAAAATAATATAAGAATTTGTTTTTATTGTCACAGTTCTGATAAATAAAATGTATAAAAATACAAAGATATGAAACAGTCCTTTGAACAAAAACACAATAACAAAAAAAAATCAGTGTTGCCAACAGGGACGTTGTATTGCGCCCTCTGGTGGACAGACGACACAACACCAACACTCATAACGTGGTTGACCGTCCGTTTTTATTTAATTTTTTAAATAATAATTTATCAGAATCTTTTATTTGTCATTATAAATTATTTTGATGAATGGATTTTTTTTTTTTAAATGTATTGGCCATTATAAATGCTGATACTGATAGTTCGGGAAATATTCACAATACTAACTAATATTGGCCGATAAGATCGGCTCGCCAATATATTGGTTGGGCTCTAGTACCAGTCCATTATGACAGTTAGTTGAAATAAACCTTGTGTTGAATCTATTTTGATGCATTTTTCCGTACTTTTGTGTTTGTTTAAAAATATTGACATTAATATTGATATCACAATATCACATTTAGTCAATATCGTGCAACCCTAGTGCATGTAACATTATCTTGCAAAAAAATGCATTTTGCACTTGCAAAAAGAACTGTGAAATGCAAGTCACCAGAGTTTAGAGTTTACTACAATTTAGAGAGAAAGTGGAAGGAGTGAAGGGGGATGAAAAGTGACCCTGCAGCTCAGAGCAGCCAGATGGTTTGGCCTAAGTGAAATAAACACACCGGGTCAGAGCAATTTTGGACCTTGACCACATGGTGCCGTGACTAGTATTAAACCCAGGAATAAAGTAAAGGAAGACAATCTATTTTAACTGGTGAAAACGTGGACTCCAGTTATTTGTTTATTAGGACACTGGGTCTTACACTGGAAGGCGACCGTGCGGGATTTTAACTTTTTTTTCTTAATAAATGTGCCTTGACATCAGTGGATAAAGATTGAATGTATTTCCATCAGTGCTGTGCATTTCCATTAATGGGTGAGGATAGTTATTTACTTTAATGTGCTCTCTTTGCGCTCTGTTGTTTCAATGTAGTAATAAGAGCAGAGACGAAAAGTCTCAGTCAGCTGTTTGCAGGTTGGATCAGTTCAGTAGCTGAAGGATGTTGACTTTGTCAAGGTTGACCTTAATGCATGTATGGTTTGATAGGGATGACATGCTCTCTGCTGACATCGCCTTTGATGTCTTTAAAGTGACATGGACTAGAAGGTAAGACTCAGCAGCCACTCTACCGATTCTGTTTAGGTAAGGCTGTCCTCCGTTAAAAGAGAATGTCACCGTTTTCCAACCTTATTACATTGGTTATAGTATTACAGTTAAGTTTGGGTTGCAATTACCTATTTATCAGTAGCTTATATCTTTCTCGACATGCCACCACATGAAAGCCACATGCGTACAGTACGTCATAGCGTAATTCATAGCATGACATAGGCCTACTAGGACATTTAAATGGAAGAGAGTCATCATTGTTTTTCACAATTAGTTACCTTTGTGTTTCCTGCTATGAAGGTCTGATGTGAAAAGGTCAAGCTTGTTTGTATAGCACCTTTGCTTAAGGCAATATAAAGTGCTTTAAATGAGACACAAAAAGCCATTCTGACAAGATATTCACAAAAACAAGGTCGTAGAAAAAGGAAAATAGAAGATTAAAAATAAGTGATAATAAATATGTCAAACAGGTGAATAAAAAAGGTGTAAGCCTGCACTGCTTTTACCTTTCTGGATTTTCTGCCGCGCTTCGGTGAAGTGGACTGGAGACCACACTTCTTTTTTACCACGTTGAAACAGGACACCATTACCATGCCCTTGGATGGAACTGCAATATTTCTCCGACGCTCCATTATTCTGACCTCTCTATAACCTGAAAAATTCCCTTTGGTCCTACAGCCCACTAGTCCGACGTCCCTTTGATTCCAAAAAATAACCCCTCTGCTCCGATATCCCACCGACCATATAGGCTTTTTATATAGGATAGCCGATTGGTTGGGGTTAGGCATTTGACCTCGAGTGGTGAAGATTAGGATATGGACTGCCATGGGAGTCATGTTGTGGCCACCCGACTATTGTAAGTCCCGTGTTCATTCCTATTTTATCTCATTAACTACTCATTCATCTCTCGCGGCTGTTTGTTGTATGTGTTCAGTCAACCCAAACCACAGTTAAAGTTAGCTACAAGTGTCTAAAGCTGCAAATTGGTTAACTTTAATTGTGATTAGCTTTGGCAGACAGTATAAATAATCGTTTCACGGGACACTGGTCATTTTCTACAGTATTAACATTAAAAAATCGCATTTTATTTGATTTTGTATACAATTAAATTAACTTTTTGTGTTGGGTTTTGTTTGTGTCTGTCTGTGCTAAATATGAAGCTAGTTAGCTAAGTTTAGCACAAAGCCAAAACAGGGATCAAGCTAGCTGGCTCTCTTCAAAGGCAAAAATAATCTGCCTACCAGCAGCACTATTTAAAAAAAAAAAAAAACATTTTCTGACTTGCTCTTCGTGGTATATAAAGAGATAAATGTTTGTGTGTAGCGCTCACAGCTTTTAATACATGTCTTAGTGTAGAGTATAGTTAGCTCTCCAAGAAATCTAGATAAGAAAAAAAAAAAAAGCAAAGTAGGCCTACAAGGACTGAACTGCATCTGTAATTTCAAATTATGGATGTTTGACCAAGCTTGAAAGTTAAAAGGACAAGAATCCTGAGGCTGTTAACATAAGAATCATCCTGATTGACGTAAGTCTGTGTCATCAACGTAGGGAGACAGTGAAAACTGTTAATACGCTGACATACATGTTTGCTCAGCTATGTGTTTTAAGTTGTTTTGTTTTTGCTAGTTTAGACTGAGGATAAAATATTTTGTTTCAGGTGACTGCCTTTTAAACTGTATTCTGGTGCAACTCTTGTAAAACGAGTGTCAGAATTGACAGATTGAGATCTTTAAAGTTTCCTGTCATAGCAGGTTGCTTTGCTTGTCTGTTAACGGCTTGTGCAGCACATGAAAATCTAAGGTTTTTCCACTTGTGGATTGAAATCTCTCGACAGTGGGCAAAGATTCACCATATCAGAATCTCCTGATGCAGAGGTTTTTGTGTGCTCACATTCACTGTAGACCATTCTGTTCACAAATTCTTCTGTCAAACGAGTTTGACCACATAAATATACCTTTGCCTGAAACTAATGCTTCACTTCAAAGGTGGTGAGAAAATAACATTTTAAACACAAACAGCAAGCAATGTTATTGCAGAAGTCTAAAGGCCAGTTCATGTTTAAATATGTACACATTAAACTGCATGGACCAGATGGTATGAGGTGGGATAACATCAAATGAGAAAGCGGTGAACTGGTTTAGCTTTCCCACAACGTCGCAACACTTCTGTGAGCTGCTTGTCAGTTACACACACTGGGATTAGAATGAATCTACCGAACCTGTAACAAAGGCTAACCAATACATTTGATCATCTCACAATGTTTGCAATGTGCCTCACCTTCATTGTAAATGACATGTTCACTCGAAAGACATAAATAGGCGTACACAGGGCATGCTTTAATGTCAGACATTGGCAATTGTCTTTTAATCCCCAAATCCACAGTCCTCCCAGCAGGCCAGATCAATCGCTCTTGTGTTGTTTCTAGATGTTGATGCTTTCTCTTCTGTGCAATCATAGATACTATGACAAGTTCAATTTCAAGCAATTTTTGAAATGTACGTTCAAAAGCAATCAGCCAGAACATTTTTGATTGAATACGTTTCTCTTTTTGCGCACATATTTGCTACAATGGTCATTACTGTGGCATTAAAGTACTTCACCTCCCACATATCATCTGTCATTCAAATACGAGGTCCACTGGACCATGATGTGAAGCTTTAGTTCTGGTTCAGTAGGCGCCTAAGCATGCTGCCTCACTAGAGAGTTGCACAATGAAATGCATTTATTCTTCTTTGGTAGAGGTGTGACTTCTTGTAGGTAGTTTGGTGGGTCCATGGGTCCTGACCAAGCTAACGGTGACTGTAGATAATAGCAATATCCTCAATCTACTGGCAGGTGTAGGCTGAGAACCACTGATAATGCCCATTCGATGGTGGGATAACATTCAAAATGGGTGCTCTGACCCTTAATGTTGGGATCTGGGCTTAGACAGCACCCAGACGTCTCCGCTGTTGAGCTCTGGGCAGAAACAGACGGTGACTGTTAGCTGTGATAGCAGAAGCAACTTTGAGTGGTAGCCTATCAGAGGCAGACTGGCAGTGGGAGCTGGATGGGATTTGAAGACCTGGCCCTCCATGAATCATATTCAAATCAGCATCCGACTGAATGCCTCTCCTAAGCTCCTCACTTCTTACTCGAGCTTATCTTAATATGGACAGATGAAGCCACAGTCTTGTTTTTCATTTCTGTAGTCATTGTAATCATGCTTCCATCGGTGATTATTGATGAAGTCTAAATTCTTGATGACTTTAAGATGTGCAGTCGGTTTGTTTACAAACAGTTTATCAAATTTAACCAGCAGCAATCAATTGTAGCTCTAAGCACATTTACATAACGTATTTCTAAATGAACAGTTATAATAGTCATTTTGTTATGAATATGGTGGATCATTTGTTCTGTCAAACAATCTTAATTTATACAAATTTTACTACAACTCTTTACTACAAAGTAAATCTTTGTTGTCACATTATTCTCACATGTCATTATGGTTTCAGCGCTGTTTTGACTTATGTGAGTCCAACATTAGTTAAAAATGACAAGCGTTTTTTTATAGATCTATCTCAAACATACAGCTGTTCAAAGAATTCCAATTTCTACTGAGAGCTTACTAAGATATATGCATGTTTACGAAGATAAGAATTTTATTATGCTCTAAAGGACTCTAAATGTCAAATGGGAATTTGTCTCAGATGGTTTGTCTCAGTCTGCATCTCAATGATATTCAGCACAACAAAGCGCAAAGAAAGATTTACTTTTTGTTCCCACAATATTCAAAACACTACTCTAGACTATGCTCAAGTCTGACCTTCAGTACAAAACATATCCTGTATGAACAGGTAGCCATGTCAAAGCAACTTAGTTTGCTTACATAACATGCTGTGTATAGCATGATGGGAGTAAAGTCCAAATTCTTTAGCAGCTATAATCCAGTGTTGATACATCTCTTTGTTATTGCAGATAATTTAGTTTCTGATGATTTACAAATGTATGTACAGTATTGCATGTCCTTTTTTATAGAATGCATGCATGAATAAGCAATATTAAAGGTCATGTAACGCAGGACACCTTCCGAAATTCCTATATATGCAAATGGTAATATAATTACTGTTTTATAAAGTATAAACTCAATTTAAACTGTTTCTTGCAGAAAAATATTTATTGCTTTTACAGTATATTCCCATTTTCCCGCATTATGTCATGCTGTAATTATTGACTGAACCGATCCATTTCATTCTCACCTTACAGGCTAAAAGAGGCGTCTGTAAATTATTTTCTTCCACTCTCTTGTTGTGATAATATTTCTATTGTTAATGTTACAAGTCATCAAAAATGGGTTGTAAAAAAAGATGCATCTACAAATAATGGCAATTCAATTTTATTTATTGTATCAATTCATTAAAAGAGTTATCTCGAGACACTTTTAAGATATAGTAGGTCTAGACCACACTCTATAATTTACAAGGACCCAACAGTTCTAGTATTGTCCTCCAGAGCAAGCAACAGTGCGACAGTGGCGAGGAAAGCTCCCTTTTAGGAAGAAACCTTGGAACGACCCAGGCTCTTGGTAGGCGGTGTCTGACGGCCGGTTGGGGTTAAAATGAAGAGTGGCAATAATAGTCACAGTAAAGATAATGGAACTGTGACTAGAAATAGTAGTTTGTAGTAGTTCATGGCATAGCAGGGATTTAGGTTAACAGGGTTAAACTGTGGATTCTCTCAGTGGATGCAGGACGCTCTTCTCTATTGTGCTAGGATGATATCATTTTTTTTTTTATAAAAGTCCAGCTGAGTGCTTTCTGAGGGAAGAACCATTCAGCTCCGTTGAATTTATTGTAATAATTTATACTGTTTATTGATCCACAGTGGGGAAATTACAATTTACACTCTGTTTTTGTTAGTAATCACTACACACATGCCTGAAATACACACACACACATGCTCAAGACCTATTCATGCACAAATGGAGAGATGTCAGAGTGAGTGGGCTGCCAGTGCTGGACCAGCGCCCTGAGCGGGGGGTACGGTGCCTTGCTCAAGCGCAAGCATTTTTTTAATTTATTTTTTTAATCTTAAAACAACTGCCTGCTGCGGCCAACACAGTGCTATGAGACCAGTGAGAGTGAATCAAAACAGTAGTCGTAGGCCAGACAGTTATGTAATCAGCTGAAGTTCGCAATGAAGCTCTGTAAAGCTTCTGCTGATTATTCTCTGTAGGTGTGATTATTGGTGATTTAAAGGTCCCATGACGTGGTGCTCTTGGTCCCCTAATACCATATCTAAAGTCTCTCTCCCTAAATTCAGCCTTGGTGCAGAATTACAGCCACTAGAGCCAGTCACAATGACCATTCCTTAGTTTGTGCCATTTCTGAGTCTGTAGCTTTTGAGGAGGGGGGGCCCTTGACCAATTGCCACTTTGCTTGTTTGAAAGCCATGATGTCTCTCTCTCTCATGGGTGGGCCGGATTCTCTTGGCAGGCAAAGCAGAGAAAGAAGGGAACAAAACCTGCCCCTTATGACATCATAAGAGGCAAAATTCCAGCTCAGCTCATCTGAGCTTTCCTTTTCTCAAAGGCAGAGCCGGATACCCAGGGCTTGGTTTACACCTATTACCATTTCTAGCCACTGGGGGAACTCATATTAATGTTAAAAAACATCATAAAGGGTAAATGTTCATGCTATGGGACCTTTAAAATAAAGTACAACATTGTAAAAATACTCCATTATATATAAAGCCCTACGTTTAAAATGTAACTTAACTAAAAGTTAGGGACAATTACCTAGGTGATACTGGTCTTTCATTCATTTAATGTTTGCCTGCTGATGAATGAACATGTGCCCTACATGTAGCTGACCACTAATGATGATGCGTTCATTAAGGATGTGCGACAATGTTGTGGTTGTGTTAATACTCTGTATAAACAGTGTAACAAACAGGTTGATACTCTAAAAAGTAGGCTAACTGTAGCAAAGGGGATGAAAAGGAAGCTAACACTACATGGTTAACAGTTGTGTGTAATGGGGTAACACCAGCGACAGAACACCACACATGTTGTAAGTAAAAGTTTTGAATTTTGTGCGGAAAGCTGCTGCTGCTCCAATAGCATTGCAGTCGACTTGAGATGCTCAAATGAGCGAGAAGGCTATATTCACCGGTTTTGATCTCTTAAGCGGAATATATTCTTCCGTGTTAAATCCACGCCGTAGGTAAGTAGCATAGACACTAGTGATGGCCGAATAAAACATTTTCTGAGCCCATTAGATGGCAATCTTGGTTTTAAGAGGAAGGCTTATGGCACTGCAATTCAGTGTATTCTCAACCCTTTGTTGAACAGAGACCGCCATCTAGTGGGCTCTGAAACTAAAGACACTGGTTCACAAAGCTTCATTTGCCATCACTAATATACACCACCTGCTAGAAACCCAGCGTACACACACCGCTATTCTGTGCGAGTGATACACTAGAACAATGGCTCAAATATAAACCTCAAGCCACGGCAAAAAGCTCTGCATAGAGCCCCCGCAGAAGCATAAACCCCTCTACGGTAGCCTAATTCTATGTTCTTGTCACTGAACAAAAAAAAGTTACTTTGCTTAAAAAAAATGATTTTGATAAAAATGAATTAAGGCACATTTTTGCATCTACAGTTCTACCACATAGGCATCTTAGTATATTATGATCTTTAATTATCTAAAATCTTAATAACTAATCCTAATAACTATTAGGCTAACTGTAGATAAGAGATAAATCTACTGTAGTTAAGATCCATATTTCAACTTTTTTTTAAAATGTAATTAACTAAAAAAAAAAAGTAGCACTATTGAAAGTAAAGTACAAGTACTTGAGTAACTATACTTGTGTATTTTATTACACCACTGACCTTTAGGACCTGACTTTGAGAGTGTGCTGTTGCAGGGACTGTCGAGGACTGAGGCGTTATCTATATGTTATTCAGCTAGGGGATTAAAAACCTATTGACCTATTCCCTCACAACTGTCATAGCACACTGGCTGACACTCATAATGGAATGTTGAGCTGCTTAGAAATTATGGATGTTTCTTTACTTAAATCCAGTCCTGAGGAATATTCAAGTAGTAAATAATGAAGCAGAGTTTGCAGCCAGACACAGAAAGCAGACCAGCAACGTAACTTCAGGACGTCCACTAGGCAATGGCTCTAACACTGCAGGGTGGACAACCTTTTGAAAAGGCTACAGGGTACATAACCTTTTGAAACATTTAAACATTCATGTGGTGGCCATTAGCCTAACTGTGATGCATGTTAAATTCTCTGGAGCTGTGAGAGGTTTCCTGCTACTATTTGCAGCCACTGGACAGGCTTTAATAATTCATTTCTATAATAGTCCTAGAAATTCTAGGATGCATATTCCGATTTTACAAGAGAAACCTCAGGGGATACATTTAATTGACACCTTCATTTTCCAACCTAGTCAACACCAAATATCTTGATTTAGACTTCTATCTTGACTTGTTTTGAATTGCACTGGTAGTGTTAGTTTTTATTGATCTTAGGTTCTTGCCTTTTGTCAGCTGTCATTCACAAGGGGACAGCCCTTTGGTGTACAAATTACTGAACTGACCTCTCAGATGAGTTGTCATATTACCTCTCATCAGACTGTCTGAGGACTTAAAGGTGTCAAGGGTTACGAGATCTCCAGTTTCAACAAGCTGGCTCCCGCCAAAGGTCACAGACCCCTCGGCGCTACCAAATCCAATTACAGGACTGGACTAGCAATGGAATTTAAAACAACCTGCACCTGCTCTCAAACAATATTGCTTGGAAAGAATAATTGCCATGGGAGGTTGTATGTTCACTGAATTGCTTAGAAGAGGAAGTTGTTTGGGTAGCACTTTACATTCCTCCACGGCAATAACATGGTAGTAGTGGGTAACACTGTGGTAATGAAGAGGTAACATATAGGTAATAACTTGTAACTACTAGAGTAATAACTGGGTAGTAGATCACAGTAATAAGATGTAATAAGGGGACAGATGTAATAACATGCGATTACCAAGGTAATAACTAGGAATGGGTTCAATGATAACATATGTATATCTGGGTAGTGGTAATATGGTTATATTGATATTGTAATAACATGATAATTATGGGGTGATATATGTTGATGTTTTCACAGTATTAAAGGCTGCTATCAGCTTAATACCTTCCAAATTAGGTAAAACTTCATGGAATTTAAAATTGGTAATTACCATATTATAATGCTGAAATCATCCACCCTTTATGTTCTAAATATTTCCCTGTTATTTCAAGGTAATACTTTACAAATTATATGTTTAATCTTGTGACTCCTTACCTGGAAACACGTTTGGTAGTTTCTGTGTAATAACCATGAATCAGTGGTGCAAGATGCAAAACTGCCTGTATCTATTTTATTACATGGTAATATTAGAATAACAGAGGTGCAGCGATTACCTGGAAATGCTTCTGGTCCTCCACTCCGTGGACGTGGGCCCCTCGCCTCCGTGGACGTGGGCCCCTCCTCAACGTGGACGTGGGCACTTCCTCGACGTGGACGTGGGTGTGGGCCGCTCCTCTCTGTGCACGACTGCTTGACCGCAGTGAGCCCCTAGCTTTCCTGAATAACTACAGCAACAGCAAAGTGCAGGAAAGTCTGTTTCTCTCTTCTGTTTTTCTCACTTAGAGCCTAACGTAGTTTAGCATTCACGTTAAGTTTAAGTTTAAAAAACAGCGGAAGAGAGAAACCAACCGAAAGGAGAATTCCGGTCAATTCCAACACGTAGCTCTCACGTTTGTAAATTTGTAGTTCTATCAGTAGAGAGAAAAACCAAAACAATCGGTGCTGCCTACATCTTGTTATCCTCCTCCTAGAGTTAGCACCCAACAGGGTCATTAAAAGTGCCTACCCATGTGAAGTGATTCCTCTGACAGCCAACATATTTTTGTTTTATCTCTTTTCTGTGTTGTACTTTGTAGACGGTCCCTAAGCTGTTTAACTGGCATCTCAACACGGAACTAAACAGCTGTATTAACACAACTTTCATGCATTTCTTTCACATCTACTGCAGTCAGATTCACTGTGTTCACTTGGAAGGAATCACTTCACATGGGTAGGCACTTTTAATGACATTTTGAATATGTTTAGAGGCTAAAAACACGTTTAAAGCTTGCCCT
Organism: Etheostoma spectabile; assembly: GCF_008692095.1. Taxonomy (NCBI): domain Eukaryota; kingdom Metazoa; phylum Chordata; class Actinopteri; order Perciformes; family Percidae; genus Etheostoma; species Etheostoma spectabile. The sequence continues at coordinate 28,846,496 of NC_045736.1, forward strand.
GTTTAAGCCTGTTGGGTGCTAACGCTAACAGGAGGATAACACTGTGTAGGCAGCACCGAATTTTCATTTTTCTCTCTACTGACAACACTCTAAATTTACAAACAACAGAGCTACGTGTTGGAATCAACCGGAATTCTCCTTTAACATAACGTTGCTGTCTGGTGAATTCATGGAAGACATTACAGTATTCCAGCTGTGTGGTCATGCAGGCTTCGGAGCAGCGGGCTGTGGATCCAGAAGAATGGGGTTTTCTCCAGATTACATGTATATCAGGCTTTCCTTGCCCCCTCCACTGAAAAGCCTCAACAGTGACAGAAATCACATAAATAATATTTTACATTTACCGCAGCAATCAGTTCAAACGCATTTACATGCTTGCAGGGCCAAAAACAGATGTTGTTTTTTTAACTTGTCAGTAAGGTGGCTACAGACATCAATCCAGAATGGATGGCTGAATTATACAAAGGTACAATATCGCTCCATTTGAGTCCGCTAACCATATTGGCGGTTATACTCAGTGTTTGTCATTGCATCATATGAGTCACAATGGTTGTGTTGTTGATGTCATAACTTTAATTTCTTTACGTTAAACAACCAACATTTTCACATTGGTAGAGTTTGATTCTACATCACCAGCAGACGCTTCTGCACAGAAGGAGAGCTTTTAGCATTGTGGTGTTCGGAGTAATACAAGGCAGTGGTGTCAATCAACGTTGTTTAATTTTTTTCTTGACGGCGTGCGACATGTGTCTGACTGACATTGCTTTTTTTGCTTTTTTTTATACAAGGAACTGCTTTGGTTCATGTTATACATTGCGGTGGTTCCATTCCAGTAACTCCTGCTTCCACACTAATTGGGCTTGGTGTGACACCTCAAATAGTTCAACAGGCTCTGACAGGAAAGAGAAAACTGTGATTGATACAGCTGCATGCGCTTTGTGTGTGTAAGGTTTAGCACCATAGACTGTCATAGGTACAGGAAAAAAAACCTATTTCGCTGTTCTGTTCTTTACAACTTGGAAATCCACTGACAAGTTGCTGCCATGCTGTTTCTCATAGTTTCACTGGTTCAAATTAGAATTAAATTCATTATTTTAAGAAACAAATGATGTTCCTTGATCAACATCAACAAGGCCATTGACTGACTTGTGCTGTTCACCACAAAACAGCACATGCCAGCCATTTACTCTCAAAAACATATATTGGAATGAGTATAAACAGTACAATACTTTGCACTTGTTTGATGTCATATATGTTTGAGCTCTGCTACCCTTGGGTTAATGCTGCAGACCCCATTCAGCCTCTTCCCTCTGTCTAGTAAGTAGCAAAGACCTTCATATTGTGGATCATATCTTGTTTTCTCCACTGGGCAATTGATCTTAGACTGTGAAAAGGAAACCTGCCAGCTTTACATAATTGGATTGCAAAAGATTGCTTCTCTCTTGAGGCTCACATCAATATCTGCTCCTATTAGAAGGAATGAAGTAAATCTTATTGTCATTTCAATTGTCTTTTATTAAAGGTATGCATCAGAGGTCTGCATCCTATATGCCATGCTCCCTGGTATTACAGTCCCTTTGTAAAAAAGAGCAACCGAATTCAACAGACTATCAGAGTTACCTGTTGTTATAAGCACAGAGGCAGGATACGTTCTCTTATCACTGTTAGTGTTTGCATCACATTTTACTTCCCAGTTGCAATGACATCCTTAAACACAGTATAAAGCCTAGTTTGCATGGAAAAACAAGGCCTTTGTTTCTCTAAGCCTTTTCCCTTTGCAATAATTTCACTCTACTTTCTGTCAGACTAGACTGCTGTGTGTGAGCCGTGGTTCCCAGTTTCTAGGTGACTTATAAGGCCCCGCTCAATCCATTATGGTTTGGTTTTGTGGACAAAAGCTTTGCATACTAAATTCAGCCTCACTTTTTTTTCCAAGCAGCAGAGGCAGCCAGGTGTGGTAATGTCCTTAAGAGTGTTTTACCAAACTATCCCCTAGTCACTCCTCTACTTACTGCTGCTTCCTATTATCAAATGCTAAATGTTTGTCCTCACACAGAGCTGAAGCACAGCATTTAATTGGCTGCTATGATCGACCAGGACAGCTTGCATTAGCTAAAGTGCATCAGCGCAGGGTGGCAGAGCGCTTCTGATCTGCACTGGTCAGGATCAAACCAAAGAGCCAGAGAGGTATTTCTTCTGTGAAAATTAGATCAATGTATTAACTTCAAACCCTATTGAGATGAAAGGAATGTATTACATAGTGGGTCTTATATAGGTAGCTTTGGCCGTTGTGTCCTTTAGTTGGAACAACGTACTCACCAAAATAGTTGCTGAGATCTCTTAATATAGTGTCATGGCAGTCCAGTATCCCTCAAAGTATGTTCATATTGGTAGAATCCACACCTTACAATTTAAGTGAAATGCCAACTTTCAGAGGATATGCAGGAAGTAGTGTGTCCTTTATGTGGCGAGGCGAAAGTAAGGAAAGTAAGGAGGTCAGGTCGGTGAATGGGCGTGCAGCACGTACGAGACCAGAGTTTGCGTCCTGTCACAGACATGCAACATGTTTTACTTGCCGAACCTTAACTGTAACCTTAACCATAACTAAGTTTTCATAAAAGATATCTTAAACCGTAGTTGCCATGTGCATATATTGTAGAAAGCACAATTTTTTAAATGTTGGCATTGGACATAAAGAAAAAATAAACATAATCCAGGGTGCTGCAGTATTGTCCAATGTCATGTTCTTGTCTGATAATGAAGTCTGCCAGGGAAACAAATGCGTTCTGACAATCAGACAGGGTGTAAACAAGGCAACATTTCACCCTGATTATCCAAACCACTCCAGGACCACGTGGAGTGTTGGGTAGCTGACGGTAGCTACCCAGCTGTCTGCAGATATCAGGCGGATGTCTTGTCAAGACTCACAAACAGCAGCAGATGAATAGACTAGAACCTCTCAGCACTACCTGTGCTGAGACTAACTATTATGACATGTTATCATGGTTAGTGATGTATTCCTTTTGACATAATTTTACAAGATGTCCATGTAATACTTTACTTTGTGACATAGAGTAATAGGGGAACCACGATCTAGTAAATATTTTAATTGCTGTCAAAAACAGCCCAGTGTATAATCCAGAATAACCGATGACAGCAAGGGGTTTGAGGCTGTGTACACACTGAACATGTTGCAAGATACAACACTGAAGTGTTTGCTGATTCCATTTGATTTATTTGGCCCGATGAGAAGCGTGGCATTAGACTTTACTTGGCCCTACAAACATCATCCTCCAGGTGATCTGCTGGGAGGTTCATCAGGAATAAAGACATAATCAGGCCACCTACAGCAAATGACCAAAAACAAGTCTTCCAGCAGGGAGGCCACAGTAATAATAATCTTTAGTTTTTTTTTTCTTGTACACTTGGGCAGGGCAATATGGCGAAAATCAAATATCACAATATTTTTTGACCAAATACCTCAACATCAATACTGCAACGATATCGTAGTGTTGACTGTGAGATTTTTGATAAACAATCATCAGTAATATATATATATATATATATATATATATAATTTACAAAATGACATCACTTGACTTTAATGCAAACCAGGAAAAAACAACGCTTGTAGCCTATTACTGTGTAATGATATACCAAATCTAATACAATATCTAGTCTCATATCACAATATAGATATAATATCGATATATTGGCATATTAACGTACACAGTTAAAACTTTAAATTGCAGTAAGATTTATTGTGGACTCTCTATTCCTATCATCTCTGTCCAATAAACAAGTTCTTTCTCAGGCTATTTGGCTTTTGTTTACAATCCCTGGTTCTGTTGTAACTGGGCAGTTGGCAAATAAACCAAATGCGATGCTGGAACAAAGAACACTTTCCACTTTTCACTGTGTAAGTCGGATCACACCCAACAAAACACTTATGGCACCGGCTGAGGACTCTTTGCAGAGAGAACTAATACTTTAAGAGGAAACAAGCTTATATTCAAATTCACTAAACCGCCCAGAATAGATTGAACTGCTTCTCACAATTGACTTTGCTTTGGTTCAGGTTATGCTTACTCAAGGCTGTCTGTCTGCTTGCAAGATGCATTTTTGCTCCCGCAGCTGGAGCTCCTGCTGCGTTGTTGGAAACCCTGTATGAGATCAAGCTTTGGATTGTGAGCTCAGCAGCACTCTGCCCCTCAGAACATTTGTCTCTAAAATAACAGTAAAACACTCTTTGTGGTATTTTAAATAGGTTTCTGGTGCACTTTGAATTACCTTTTTTGGAATGTTTTTTAAGAGTTTTTTGGTAGTTTTTGTACATTCTGATCTACTCTTGGTTGCTGGGAGTTTTGTAACTTACTGGGTAAATATTCACTTCATTAATTAAAGTGGAGCTTAGCATTCATTAGGCCAGACACTGAAGTTGTGCTTGCATTGCATGCATCACAATCACTTGCTCATTCACCAACTGTTTGGTTGCCAGGTGACGGGTAACATCTGGGCATATTCATAATTAAGCAAATATATAACCTGACATCATTCTATAACTGTGCTCATGGCCATTGTGTTTGCCACTGCAGATACCTTCAGCCCCCAAACTGCCTTCTAATGAGCAACAGTTTATGTTCATGTACAGTCTGTTTCGTTTCCTTGGATTCTTCAGAGTTCCCCTTAAAGAGCAGAGCATTTTCTAACTGTATAACCCTTCACTATACTGTAAATGGTCAGGTGTCTAGTAGTTTGTCTGAATTATATACTAATTGACCCAAAAGATCTTAATGTCCTTCTTTCTCTAGATTTTGATATGTTAGGGCACTGAGGATGGGCTTGTAATTTAGTCAACTTTGATAATTGAGACCAGGCTTTGTGTCCAATTTCAGATAATTTACAATGTTTATAGCCCAAATGATGTTCTTCAATGTTAATAATGTAATGTTTATGTAGGATTGTGCGATGAAAGTTAGGAGTGGGAATCTCTTGGAACCTCACGATTCGATTCCAATTATCGATGCAACTCGATGTATCAATTTTTTTTTTACATTTCCATCCATGATTTTAAAAAGTATACATACAAATCTGAGTTTTATTAGATTTTGACATATGCAGTATTTCTCACATACAAGACATTTTTTTGTCTACTGAGGTTTTTCCACGCTTAAGCCTTAAACATGCTTGTGAAAGTCACCTTCTCTCTCAGTGATCTTCAATGTCAGAGGCTCAGTCGTGTTTAAAGGTG
>NC_045736.1:28851756-28851995 GCF_008692095.1 Etheostoma spectabile
TTCTTAGAACATGAAACATGAGCTGGTCACATATAATGGGATAGAGTAGATATATACAGCCTATATGTGTTTTACCTAATAATTGTATTTACAGTATGTATTATTAGATCATGTGTAAATGCAAAAAACGTTTTTCTTTTTCTTTTTTTAACTTTTGAACATTTGTGTGTTTTTCTTTCTGCACTTTCTGTACTAAACTCCAAGTTGTTTTCCATTATCCCGTCCTCTTTCAGTCACTC
>NC_045736.1:28852005-28854012 GCF_008692095.1 Etheostoma spectabile
TTTGTACATGTCTTGAGACAGTAACTTTAAAATAAAAATCAACAATTTCTTATTTTACTTTTTTCTTAAATAATTGATTAACTTATCCGAATCTAGCGTTTTATCGTTCTAGAAAGAATTGCGATGCATCTAAGAATCGATTATTTTTCTCACCCCTAGTGAAAGTTGTATGTTATATGCAGTGAAAATTACGTTTTATATTGCCTCTTTGTTATGTTCCAAAATAACAATGTACTTTTTAATGTAATACCATTTTTAAAGGCAGCATTCAATTTTGGGAATCCTCGGGAGGCAACAACCACATTTGCAGTTTTGGACTAGAGTTTGTTTTGTGCACTGGTCTTTTATTAAATATAATCAACAATTGTTGATTATATTTAATAAAAGCACAGTTGTTCCTTAAAATGTGTCTAATTTAAATAGTTCAAAGTGCCTAACTACACCAATACCTCAACCAGACCGTAGTTGCCATGCTTGGATATTGAAGGAATAATACATTTTTGCAATTAGATATTTTTTTGCTGTCTATTATTGTAAATATACAAATTTGTTTTGTTTTTTTCTTGGTCATTTATAAAAAAAAACAACTAATAACATCCACTGTGATTCGATTTTGTGAAACGATAACACAAAAAGGAGCATTTAGTAGTTTTCTTTACAACACATTGGTGCACTAAAGTGCTATAACCCATTTTGCAGCACATACGTTATGCATTACAAGTTGCTAAATAGAAAATAACCAAGAATCATGATTGCTGCTCATTTCCACTGTAGATTATTATGTACATTATTTACTCAATAAGTGGGTTTTATCATGATTTTATCAGAAATGATGAGTTTCAACCAACGATATAGACGCAGTACTGCAAACAGACCTAATACATTCACTACACAACGTGAAAACATGACTGACAGTTTCTATAGCCTATTAGAATATAGGATGGACACTCTTGTTGCCATGCAACTATAAAACTGAACAGTTTATTTTTTTTTTTAACCAAATGGATTTTCCTTGCTTCAATTTAGTCTTTACTCTGTCACAGAGAGGGACTTGGCCTGCTGATGTGCAGCTGGCTCGCCCCGTGTTTCTTTGAAGCCACTTGATGTCCTGGAGAGGCACACGGCCCGTGTGACCTGACATCACCCTGCATGTCGCTTGGCTGTTCAAACAGACACAGTCCTGGAACTAACACGTTTCCCTTTTCCTGCCAGAAGAAGAAGCTAAGGTCAGACACCTTAGCTTGAGTCCAACTCTGCTCCCCATCTATTGGTACTGTAGAGCAAGGAAAGAATTGTCTCAGCAACTACTGGATGGTCTGCTATGAAATTTGTTACATAAAATGATGTCCCCCTCACGATGAATCATAATAACTTTGGTGACTTTTAATCAAGCCCCAACATCTTTATCATAAAATTTCCAATACTGTAATTCATAACCAAATATCTACTAAACTAATTACTCAAGATTGTGGTACTTGTTTCCAAATAGGTACATGTGACCCATATATGGAAGCTAGAATCATCCCCTCGGAAAAATGCTACCATCTTATATTTTTTTACTTTTTATTTTGTCAAATCCATGACTATTTCTGGTATGTCTTTCTCTGAAATGCCGTCTGAATCTTTTAAGCCACTTTGCAACCTTTTTACAACTCATGGATGATGTATCGCATACAGGATGAGGCCATCCTCTGGGTCCCTTGATAATATCCTCAATGAATTTGTCAAACCCTTCATGAAGGTTGGAGGCACCAATGTTGCTCCCTACAGTGAACAACTGTCTTTCCTCGGGGTGCATATAAACCCTGATAACATACAAATGCTCCTTTAAGGCCCCTGCACAAATATCACACTGCTCCAGTCTTGTGCAGTCATAAACCTTCGCATTTGCTTAATTATTATTAAATGACTTGCCCTTTTCCCCAATCCCTCTATCCACCGGCCCCTGTCTACTCTGGAGAAAATATTTATTCATAATTCATATTGAAAGTCCAAAGAGAAAACAAA
>NC_045736.1:28854022-28879622 GCF_008692095.1 Etheostoma spectabile
ATCAAATTAAAAATATTATTATTTTACTAGTTTTGCTACTAGGAATCATGCCATAATTAAATTAAAAAAAGAAAACAAAAATACTAAAACTGAAAGCGTTGAAATCTTTTATTAATTGAAAGAAACATCAAATATGTACCTCAAAATGGAAAAGCTTGAATGGAAATACTTAAATTAAAATCTCAAATGGAAAAAAAAAAGAAATAATTTTGCACTTCATAATTTTCAATTTTATCATTTGAATTTTACATTTGGAAATTGCCGTTTGACATTTTAAGATTCAACTTTCTAATTTTGATTTAACCTTTGGCTTTTCATTTTGACTTGTCACTTGTCAATGTAAATGAGGAGGCGTGGCCCAAAGGCTGGCGGGGGGGGGGTGAGAGACTTCCAGCTGACAGCAGCAACAAGCGGGCTGTCACGTCAGACTGACGCTTACAATTTCCGTCTGCTATTACACCACTAAATTCACATCTCAGACTTTTTTAATGCGAATTAACTGTGTAGAGTTTGAATAGGGGCAGTTTTACGAAAAATTGATGGTCAGTTGCACATTTTCTCCGATGTTGACATTGGACGTGACAGCCAGCTGGTTGCAGCCGGAACCGCTTGCTCGCCTGCCAGCCAGTCATGCTCGAAGACTCCGCTGTAAGCTGGAGGTCTCTCAGACCGGTCTCGTAATTAAGAGGATTTTATATCACCGTTGACGTATCGTTTGTTTAAATATCACAACACATGTCCACCATAAGATCAACGGGAATCTGTGGATTGCTGTCTTTTCGGCGTTAAACTCCACAAGCGCCTGCAGGCTTGACAACTTTGCTGGCCGGCCGTCACACACACACAGCACACACACAGCGCACACAGCGCACACAGCGCACACAGCGCACACAGCACACACAGCACACACAGCGCAGCACTCACAGAGTAACTACCCTTCTGAAAAAGGGTAACTACCCTTCTGAATAAGGGTAACTAATCATTCGTTAACCTTCTGAAAACAGTAACTACCCTTATGAAAAAGAGTAACTACCCTTATGAAAAAGAGTAACTACCCTTATGAATAAGGGTAACTAATCATTCGTTAACCTTCTGAAAACAGTAACTACCCTTATGAAAAACAGTAACTACCCTTATGAAAAAGAGTAACTACCCTTATGAAAAAGGGTAACTACCCTTATGAAAAAGGGTAACAAGGGTTATTTGGAGAAAATCCTGCATTCATTACCATTAATTGAGGTAAGAAGAAAGGCTCAATGGATGATAGATGAGTTGGACTTCTCAACACAGAGCCACCTGCTGTCAGAAGTGCTCTAAGTTGTGAATGATCACCCATAGCAATTTTGCCATCAATTAAAGTGACAAGAGGTTGTCCGCAGGAAGTCGCCCTTCTACTGTGTTAAAGCACCGACATGGAAGTGGAAATTAGCCTTGTGGAGTGCTGGCTGCAGCAACACAGTTGTCCTGTATGTGCCAGATAGTGCCACTGCAATTAAGAGCCAAGCTTGTCTAATGGGGCAGTAACATGAAGAATATGTGGAGGCCATCACTGTGAAAGGCTCGACAGTCTGAGCTGTATAGGCTCTGTGCTTCAAATAGACACAACCATGCAGGGGAGTTCAGGAGCGTAATACTGGGCTTTCTGGGAATGTGGCCCTTAGACAGAGACACATCTATTTTCACACTGACTCTTAATCCCCATGCACAACAGCAGCAGAGACCCGGGAGCTGCACTGTTACTTAGCCATAGTCTCATGTATAATGGATGATGAAATGTGTTGGATGACTTCAGCGACTTTTGCTCTTATGATTACAGCATGAAAAGCAGTGTGTTACCCAGCTGCATTGTGTTAGGTCAGAAACAATTGATGTGGTAGGTTGGTAAAGCCCATTGGGACGTTGTATGTGATACTGGCGTACATAACTTGACTTTGCTTGACTCATTGTTCAGGGTCAGCACCAGAAAGCATGTTGTGATTTTTGCCCATAAACCATTACAAGTTAATGCCTGTTTTTTAATGTTGGACTGTCAGTCTGTTGGTTCAACACTTGATCCTGACTAAAATATCAACAACTCCTCAATTGATTGCCATGGAATTTGGTACAGGTATTCGTGGTTCTTAGAGTATTGACCCTAATGACTTTGGTGAGCCCTGAGTTTTTTTTCGTTTAGCGCCACCAATTGGTGTTAAAAATTTCACTTATTCAGTGGAGTATCACATCATCTTCTATATTTAGTTGCTCAATTTATACACTACCGGTCAAAGGTTTTTTTTATTGCGTACATTTACATTTCACTCCATTATAGACAGAATATCAGCTTAGATCAGTTGCATTGTTTTTAACCAGAGCTGCAGTTTTCAGATTAGATTATGTCCTTACATAATTGCAAAAGTGTTCTCCAATGTTTTTCTAGTTAGTTTTTCTTAAGCCTGTATTCCAGAGATACGAGACAGTTTGAAATTCCACCTTAGAACCAGAACAAAATGCAAGTGGGAAATTCAGCTGCAATGTTTTTCACCCGCACTATTTATCAGATAGTAATCTGACATATTGCAGTGAGATGGTAAATGTGGCTAGTAATTGTCTACTGTATTCTGTAGTTGTAGTCCAAGGGCAAACAAAACAAGGTGTGGAATGAAAAATGCACAATTATATGGCTTTCACAGTTTACTGTTACTGTAGATAGACAACTCATGTTTTTCCGCAAGTTGGCTTGGGAGTCTTTGGAGCTTTGGTAATGTGCCCATCTTTAATGCATGTCTTCACCTTTAGCGGTGTAAGACATTGTACCCCTCCACAGGTAACCCTGTCGTGCATTGCTGTTAAAACAGAATGTGGCATTGTTTGCTTAAATGAGCATAAAATGCTGTATTGTAGCAGGGAGGGAATACACAACTGCAACAAATGATTTAAGGTTGCGTGGGTTTCCTGAGATATGGCTGTATATTCGGAGAGAAATGTTCACTCAAATACTATAGATCACTTCACCAACCCGCTGCATAATGAAATGAATGAATGAAACCTTTGCCAAGTCCACTTTTACTATTATCTTTGCTGGCTTATCATTAACATCTGTGCTTTATTCTTCATTCTCACAGCTTGACATACGGCCGGCAGTTGGCTTGCAAGTGCCTGACAAGGTAACCAGGGCTTGCTAAGGATAAAATTATCAACCTTCAGCACACCTCCATGCACAGGTTTCGCTGTCTTGTTTTTTTCTACCTCTTCAATAAAGAACACGTATGTCTTTGTAAACTGCACAACTCGTATTCCAGATGAAGAGAATAGTTGTATTATCCTCAGTGTTTGAGCAGAGTTTCCTCAGCAGTATAGTCTAAATGGAGCTGGAGACCTGGCAGTAATGGATGTCTTGTCTCCTGGGTTGATATTCTCAGGCTGAGACTCTGTGAGAGCCAAATTAATTGAAACCACTGAGGCTGGGGGAGTTTTGGGTGCATGAGAGGGCAAGGGTAAAAGAGACGGTGTACTGGTGTTTGATATAAAACGACCCAACCTTTTATAGATGCTGTGTTTTTTGAGCTATTGTGGTTACTGTTGAGCCTTCTTAATTAACAATAAACATTTGTTGTTATAAGTGATTTAAAAGAACTTTCCATTCCAGACAAGTTGTAAACAAACCAGCTGCTTAGCCAGATTGTCTAAACTAGTTTTTTTGGAGGTAAAAACCAAACGGGAGCGCACCCAAAATGTATTTTTGGCTTCAGCTGTAACAATTGAAGGTTTAAGCAGCCAATAACAGTTCTTAGCTATACTTAATTAACGTCCATTCTTTTATTTATTTCATTGTGTAATACTAGAATTTATCCATCTGCAGTTTAATTTCTAGAAAGAAAATTGAAATGGTGTAACGCTAGTTATGTTCCTCAAATTGGTCAGCCGTAAATGACAGGAATGATGGACAAAAGAACATCAGAATTGGAATGCTCATTTCAGGAATCCTCTCAAGTATGACATGTAAATTATATCCCTAGCCTTTGCTTTCCTTTTAACAGAGACAACGATTCAAAATTTGTCTGAGGGTTGACATTTCCATAGCTTTGGTTTGAGTTCATGCTCAGTTGACATTATGATACGGAGCCTTTGTAATGCTCTTGTGGACCTGCGTTGTGTACAGGGTTGGAGTTGGATTCACCACGCCTCCCGATACGATATCATCACGATACTTATGCCACGATACAGTATGATTGCAATGTTAAACATATTGCAATATTTGCCGTATAACGCAATGCAATATATAACTTTTTTTTCCAACTTCTAATTTTCAAGTGATGTCCCTAAAAGGAAACTTTGTCAACATCTGTTTTATCTAAAAAGAAACATCTCTCTTTTTTGGTTGATCTCACTTCAATTTTATTGCTGCAAAATGGGTCAAACTGACCAACACATACAGTATATAATAAAAGATCGATACTTGGCGTCAGTGTATCGATACAGTATTGCCACTGAAAATATTGGGATACTATTCTGTATTGATTTTTTTCCCCCACCCCTAGTACAGGGATTGTATTGCTCTCTAAGAGGTGATTTTTGCAGTGCATGACCCTTTAGCAGTAAAAATCCCAAGCTATTTGCATTCTGAAATTGAAATGTCTCAGCTTTCAAAACAGGTGTTGTGGTGCCCTCCTTTACTATTTGTACACCCAGCCAATGTTGTTAGATTTTCAATATATGTAGCTCTGTCAACCCGCTTTTGTTCAGAGTAGCTGTCGCTGTCTGAGAATTGACCTTTTGACAGAAATGCAATGAGTGAGATACAAGCTGTTTTCTGGATCTGGCTCCTTTTTTAAATATATATATGTATTTGTGTACATGTGTGTGTGTATATATATATATATATATATATATATACGTGTGTGTGTGTGTGTGTGTGTGTGTGTGTGTGTATATGTATGTATGTATGTATGTAGATGTATGTATATGATGTATGTGATGTATATATATATATATATATATATATATATGGCATGCCGTTTAGGAAATAATATATTATATGAAGTTATCCATCTGAAATATGATGAAAGTCATATATGATGACGTATGAATTATGGAATGAAAGTCTGATTATGGAATGAAAGTCTGAAATATGGAATGGAAGTCTGAATATAGGAATGAAGTCTGAATATATGGAATGAAAGTCTGAATATATTGAATGAAAGTCTGAATATATGGAATGAAGTCTGAATATAATGATATGAAGTCTGAATATATGGAATGAAAGTCTGAAATATATGGAATGAAGTCTGAATATATGGAATGAAAGTTGGAATACATTGAAGAAATGTCACCAAAGGGATACCTTTCTGAATTCACTGGTTTACAAAATGGCATCGGCTGAAATAGTCCAATACTTTGTTGAACTGCAGGGTTTTTTTGCAACAACTGGTCATACTCCAAACGACACAAACAGTTGGAAATAGATAGCGTCACCTTGAGGATATATTTCCATTATTGCGATTCTTAGTGCTTATAAGCAATCCTGTTCAACAAAACGTTGCCGAAAGAACATTATGCATCATTCTTGAAGGAATTTATGAGTCTCTTTGGGAGATGTCGGCAGAAGTAACACTTCAACTGGAAGCTAATGGTGTGGGCACTGGATACGGTTACCAGTATTTTGGCCCGTACATGCATTTGCCAGGGTTAATAATCTCTTCATTGCTCAAAATAGCTGACACTAGATTCCTAGCCGATTCACTCATAGGCTCCACATTTGTTACTACTGATTAATCAGCCACAACACAAGAAGGCGCCAGCGCCGTAATGACGTCAGCTTTCATTCCATATATTCAGCTCTCGATTTCCATATATTCAGACTTTATTCCATATATTCAGACTTCATTCATATATTCAGACTTATTCAATATTCAGACTTTCATTCCATATATTCAGACTTCATTCCATATATTCAGACTTCATTCACATATATTCAGAATTCATTCCATATATTCAGACTTCCATTCCATATATTCAGACTTTCATTCAATATATTCAGACTTTCATTCCATATATTCAGATGGATAAACTTCATATATTATATATTCCTAAACGGCATGCCACATATGCATATATATATATATATATATATATATATATATATATATATTATATATATATATATATATATATATATATATTGTATATATATGTATGTGTATATATATGTATGTATGTGTATATATATGTATGTATGTGTATATATATGTATGATGTGATATATATGTATGTATGTAGTATGTGTATATATATGTATGTATGTGTATATATATGTAGTATGTGTATATATATGTATGTATGTGTATATATATGATAGTGTGTAGTGTATATATATATATATATTGTTGTGATATATATAATGTATGTGTATATGTATATAAATATATGTATGTGTATATATTATGTATGTGTGTATATATATATATATATATATATATATATATATATATGTAGGTATTATGTATGTATGTAGTATGTATGTATGTTGTATGTATGTATATATATATATGATGTATGTATGTATGTATATATTTATATATGTATGTGTATGTAGAAGATATATGTTGTGTATATATATAGATATGTATGTGTATATATATAATTATGTATGTATATATTATATATGTATGTGTATAGATATATATATATGTATGTGTATATATATATATATATTATGTGTATGTGTGTTATATATATATGTATGTGTGTTGTTATATATTTATATGTATTGTGTATAGTGGATATAATAGTGTATATTTATATATATGTGTGTTATATATGTATATGTGATATATATGGTGTATTATGTGTATATGTATATATATATGTGTGTATAATAATGTGTATAGTATATATATATATAGATGTTGTGTATATATGTGTATATGATATATATATATAGTGTGTATATATATGTGTATATGTATATTATATATATGTTTGTTATATATATGTGTATATGTATTATATATAATATGTGTGGTGTGTGTATATATATATATATATATATATATATATATATATATATATATATATATCACTGCACAAACCAACCTTCTATTATTAATTTAAATGAATCTGAGGTTTTGCGTGTATTAGAAATGATAAGCAGCAGAGCCGATGGCTCCCCAGTGAGGTGAGGTCTACTCCACGGTCCAGCCCCACAGTAATAAAAACAGAGAATAGTGTACTCCTTTACTTAATTTGCTACAAAGATCAGTATCAGAGTTTAATCCAATCTATTTATCTATCTCATCATGGATTTGGGAAAGTAAGTTAACTAAGCCACACAGCATTTTAAAAACATTTCAAGTGGACAGTATGGATTTTTAAAGGTGAACTTTTCAATTTCAGCCACCCAGCCTGGAACAACAGTTGTATGGCGTCCTCTGTGGCCCCGGAGCAGCTTTCCAGTGTAACAGAAAACAACCTTTATGATATGGTCAGGGTTATGGGCCTGTACCTAAGATGGCAGTGTGCCATCTGAGAAACATAGCATAGCAGTCAGGAGGGTCTAATGAAAGAAGTTATCCAGTTGCATTATGGGAAAGGTAGGATGAAGTGTTTAAGGGGCCATAGGGGCTGCAATTGCTTCATTTTTGATTGTCTTTTCACCCAACTGTATGCAGGTTTATCAATTTGATTTCCCTTTTTGTCAAATAAAGTTTCTACTTTGATATATAATCCCACATAGATTTTTCCATAAATTAATTAAGATATGTATTTGAAATTGGTTAAAGCAGCTGTTAGAGGAGCTGACCGTTAACACGCTCATGTAGCTTAGCATAGAGACTGAAAACACCTAATCAGGCTCTGTCCAAAGGTGACAAAACCTTTCTAATTAATAGATCACCTTGTTTGTCTCAATTGTACAAACTATGCTTCCTAAAAATCCCTCACTGACTCAATATCATATTTCTTTCTTCCATATGGTGTTTTTTTTCACCCCCTCATTTATTATCATATCAAATGAAGAACACTATTGCTCATTTGGCCTTCGCAATTAACACCCATTAATCATTTTTTTCTGTTTTGTAAAGAAAAACAAGGCAAACAACTCATCATGTTGCAGCTCATCCAGTACAAGAGACGCTATCTATGAATTATTTATTTTGTCTGTATCATATTCATTTTAAAATGCTTTTGTAATGATTGTCCTCAAGCTATTGGCTGCACTGTGTGTGTGTGTGTGTGTGTGTGTGTGTGTGTGTGTGTGTGTGTGTGTGTGTGTGTGTGTGTGTGTGTGTGTGTGTGTGTGTGTGTGTGTGTGTGTGTGTGTGTGTGTGTGTGTGTGTGTGTGTGTGTGTGCGCGCCGTCGACCGTCTTAGACCCTAGTCTTGCTTCTCCAGACCCTTCTTTAAAGCGTGCCAAAGGAGAGTCTGGCTACTCCTAAACATGCTCTGGTTTATTGGCATTTCTTTAAACCAATCAGTATCATAATGGGCGGTGCTAAACTCTGCAGAGTCACTGCAAAATAGTTGTGCAGAAGAAAACTCAGATTGGACAGATAGTCTAGCTATCTGTCTCAATTTACATTGCAGAGATCTGAGGAGTAGTCAACACTAGACCTCATACATCCACCAAATTAAAAATTCCAACACAAAGAAAGTGGAAGGAAACGGAAAATACATGCATTCGATGGAATTTCCTACAGCACCGGAGCAATCCTGGAAGTGGAACCTGTAGTATATCGACCACTTAGACCCCCACATGTATTGGCCTTTGTTGTTTTGAGAAGCTTTGAAGGCCTCATTATTCTTACAAATTAATTTGACACTTGAGCATTTGGCACAAGTTGCAGGCTGTAATCTTTGCTTTGTACGATGTCTCTTTCTCCTAACAAGTTAATAGACGGGCCGTCATTTGATCCATGCACTGCTGCACAAACGTGAAATGCACATGAAAGAGCTATTGTTAAAGACAATATCGGATTTAATCCATGTGTTAACCCAAAGCTGGTGTGTACAGAGCATTCCTGCAGGCTCTCACTGAGATTGACATTTTTAAAATCTCCTGAGAACTGAGACCAGACTTCTCTCTTCATCAGACTTCTTCCAAGAAGCCGCCAATGGAGCTTCTGAAGAGATTCAACCGTGGAAGCAACAAAATGGCATGCATTTTTTATGTAACTGTATTGTGGGGTTTCGTCTTAAGTTTTTCCACACTTCCTATTGAAGTCTCTCACTGTGAGCCTCCCGGCCTGATATAACTCTTTGTAGACTCACTCCCAGGATGTCAGGGTGGATAATCAGACAGCGACACATCTGAATTGTCCTGCAGTGATGCTCAGTCAAAGCCTTGTCAAGAAAAGCAGCCGCTGTTTACACCCCACCTTTACTAAAATTAGTCATTTGCTGTGTGACCTACTGGAGGAAAGATGATAAAATCCCTCTCTCTTGTCTGAAATACCACAGCTGTCTCCCACATTATTCAGTTGACTGACAGCTGCAATTGCCCTGGCAGCAAGACGGCCAGGCGCTGTCGACAGAAGCCTGAGTAGCTGTGATGATACTGTATGGTTTGATGAAGCGGGTGTACAGCATCAGCAATTTATGATTGAGCCTGTTTTTCTTCAGCAAAATTTGTTTTGGTGTTTTTTTTTTATATCACACAGAGAGCTGTCATTGCATTGCATTGAAAACTGTAATTTTGAGTGGACGTTTTTTTTCCCCTCAGCTTTTGTTTTCTTCTTCTTTTCCACGGGTATAAAACGCCCAGATGCTCACCAAAACACTCTTTTCCCGTGGATTTTAATGTGCTCAACTGAGGAAACAAAGATGGATTGATTGTTTTTGGCGTCATTGTTATTTCATTGTCTTCCTAACTGTAGCCAAGCTATATGTCAGCCTTTTAAAGTAATCCTCAAAGTAATTAGGATACACAGACATTCTTGGATTCTTTTTTTTTTAATGACTGTCAGTTAGAGAAGCAGTGTTGGCCTTTTGTCGAAAAATATACAGTATGCCTGACAGATTTGTGAAAGTAAAGCATAATCATAGCCTGTGCAAATGCTGTGGGCACAATGCGGTGCACAGGGCCCCGCGCCTGTTTTAAAAAAAAGAAATGTCGGTGTTTATTCAGTTTGTACAAGCAGGGTTCATATGTCACATAACTGCAGGCCAGAGGGCGAATTATGAGGATAGCAATGTTACTGGCTCTTACAAGTGGCTCCGTAGAGAAACTTAGCGACGCGGTTTCTTGTGGGTGGTTTGTTCCTTTTAGCAATCTTTCCTTTGAGTAGAATATTTATTTATTTTTTAACCTGTCCTGCCTCGCAGCCTGGTATACAGTATGAGGAGCTGAATACCTTGTTGTGCCAGGCAGATTTTTACTTTAACAGAGTTTTAATATACTCTTTTTGTCTGTTTTATTATATATTCATGATTTGTCCTACGGCGGGACAAGGGGACAGAAATGGGGACAGAAATGGGGACAGAAATGGGGACAGAAATGGGGACGGGGGGCACAAACACCACACAGACACCATAGCGAAGGGACCATACCTGCAAGAGAACGGGGATGGGGGGTGGGGACAACGGAAAACAACAGCGGAAAACATTTGCACAAAGCAACAAGACCCTGCAAGAGAACGGGGATGGGGACTTGGGACGTAGGAAGACAACAAACAAACAACAAAAGAATGACAAAGAGACAGCCAGCCAAACAACAGCAATAAACAGCTGATATAAGAAAACAGCTTAGGGACAATGAAAAGTAGAAACAGTCAAGCAAAATAAATAAACACCACCACAGCAAACAGCCATGACAAGAATAGAATAACAGTAGAATAACAGTAGATTGAATTAAATAACTTAATATAAAGCATAAAGATTAGTTTTACCTGTTGATAACCACGGACAACCTACATTTGTTTAGTGTGTGTGTGTGTGTGTGTGTGTGTGTGTGTGTGTGTGTGTGTGTGTGTGTGTGTGTGTGTGTGTGTGTGTGTGTGTGTGTGTGTGTGTGTGTGTGTGTGTGTGTGTGTGTGTGTGTGTGTGTGTGTGTGTGTGTGCGCCTGTTGCAGAATGTGGTTAGATTGTGAGAGCAGGACGCTACAACCGTGACCTGCTGACACCAGCGGCCGGCAGGATAAGTAGAATATTTACAACGAAGCATAATTATTATTATTATACAACATATACTGTATATGATTGGTAACTTAGACAAATAACGTAGATACTGTATCCTAACAATAAAACATAGCTTCAAAAAGGGCTTATTGAACCAAAAATTAATGAGGGGACTTCTGCTGATGACTTTTTTTCTCAGTTGTAATCATTTTCAGACACGTGGGGCTTTGACTGGTCTTTCCATTGAATGGAAAACAGATTACTGACCAGCAAATGCATCACTTGTACTGGGGGAAAAAACTGGAAGGAGAGAAAAGGCCTGACGCAACACAGTTGAATGTTTGGAGGCCTGGAATTTTAAGCCATAAATTATTTATTTGTGGCACTTTAATGAATGTGAAAAGAGGTTCCCTATCATTCATAATCTGTACAGCTGCCGTAATGTGACTCTCTCGCTGTGGGCACTTAGTGGGGTTTCTAACAGGCCGTGCGATACCTGAGCATGGTGAGAGGGTTGGAATAAATGTTCAGTGCATGCAGAGATAGAGAAAAATATGTTGTACTATTTCAGGAGGATTTTCCAAAAAGTACAAAAGGGCAATAAAAAATAAAAATCGAGTTATTGAGAGTTTCATCTTTTCTTACTCTCCAAAACCAAAATATGAGTAAGAGCTTAAAACACGCACGCACGCACATTCATGTTTGAAGGGAATGCAAAGTATACTATAATAATTACCTGCTGGACACGAGGGAGGACATAGATGAATGATGACACAGTAATGACACATCATCATTCTGAAGTTGTTCCACATCCCAATAAAATTGCAGGATGTAACCCCCCTGCCTTGTGACACACAACTACAGTAATACAATTCTCACTAAAGACTAGGGTTGGGCGGTGATACGGTATACGGCGGGGTCTTAAAAATAGCAGCGGTTTCAGTTTCAATACCATCATTAAAAAAATGCAATGCACTTATATAGGAGACAAGGATTAAATATGAAATATAATTTAGTTAATGCCTAAAAATGCTGTGGTTGCTCACAGAGTGACCTGGTCTCGAAGAAGAACACAACTTCTGCAGTTTGGCAGTATGGTGGTGTTTCAGTATTAGTGTTTGCTATTCAGTTTCTGGACGGTGTCGGCACAAGCCAAGGGTCTGGTGACGGGAACATAGGGAGGAGGTTTAACGGTGTAAACGGTCTAAATTTGGATATCGCCCAACTCTACCGAAGACATTGAAAAAGTAACGTGAATTGTCCTCGATTTATCACTGACTTATTTATGTGTTGGCGCTTGTTCCTTGGGTTTGCCGTTGATGCTATATTTCCTATGTGGATGCCCCGTTCTACATGTTAACTACCAGGTCTTATTCAAAACAAGCCCCTGCTGCTTCTGCTGCCAAATTAATAAAATGCATAGTCTCGCTTTGCCAGACCCTCCTCCAAAGTGCCCTTAAGGAGGGTCTGGCTTCATTCCCATTTGAGGTAAACATGCTCTAGTTTAATGGAATATTTTTTAAACCAATCACAATCGCCATGGCCGGTGCTAAAGTCCTCACAGAGCCACTGCAAAATTGTCGTTTGAGAGAAAACTTTGATTGGACAGATAATAGGACTTGTTATCTCAATTTAACTTGCAGACATCTGAAGAGCAGTTGACCGTAGTCCACATAAATCCACCTAATTTTAAACACAAAGAAAGTGGGAGGAAATGGAAAATACATACATCCGGAGGAATTTCCTGCAGCACCGGAGCTGGAAAAGGAAATGGGCTATAACATGCATTACTTCCTCAAAGAGTCTTTATATTAGTCCGACCAGACATCGTGTTCACAAGTCTTTTTTCTGACTCAACCATAGGTTGAGTCTCCATAATGTTGTGTGAGTTGATTGTTTTGGTAAATGACACTGATTGGAAGATGGCCGTGATTATTTAATTGCACGTAAAACTGTTTCCATGGAAAGCTTTGGATGTGTAAACGTTTGCAGAATGGCAAGACTACCAAAATCTAGGTTAACATGAGTCAGAAAAACACAGTTTGCAGTATATATAGTATGTATACTTATTGTGTTAAGTTGTGTTTTTATGAATTGTAGTTTTGGGGACTGGGAACTGAAGGTGCTAAGCTGAAGGCCTTGTTCTGTGTACAACAAACAGGCATCCAAATTCAAAAGTTTACTTTTACTGACTATGCTGATCTTATTGTTTTTAGTTGTGTGTGTGTGTGGGCTTAGTCATCTCATCCCTCTTTAGTCCCTGACAGCCACAAACCCCCCATAGCCAAGATGGGTGCCCAACCAGATAAAGGGGTAATTAATGTTATTGATTCTTTTTAAATCAACACCCTTCAAAAGCTTTAAAATCAAATTTGTCAGCCCTAATTTATTGATATGAAAATGTCATTGATTTTTTAACTAATTTCCCTCCGACACTCCACCCCACTACATCAACTATCATAATTACAAAATTAAAATGTGCTTTATCTGTGTGGCACATAAATTGATACGGGGAGAAACTAATAATAAGAGCAACAAGAGCCCACAAATCCATGTTGTCCCAAACAAAACAACCAATGGCAGAAGCCAATATTAGAATTATTTTTGCTCTGTATGGCAGTATTGAGACCCCCAACGGAGATGCCTTATCACTTTAGCAAAAAAAAACACGGGGTAAAAATCTAAAACATAAGAAGTTATTTTTTGTCTCTATATTGCTTTATGTTTCTGGTCTGACTGAAAATGTGAAATATGAATGAATAGTTGCTGCAAGCTTAAGGTGAGAATTTGGCAGAACCAGAGTGAGGTGGCTGACCATGTAAAGGCACCCCCGAGCAGGTGGGGGTTTGGTGCATTGCTCAAGAGCACCTTGGCAGTGCCTAGGACCATACTTTGGTCTGTATGTGGACTTGAACCAGCAACCCTCCGGTTTCCAACCCAACTCCTTACAGACTGAGCTACTGCCACCCCCACATTACCTAGCTACTGCGCATGTCAAACTCTCAATAAAGATAGTATAGAAGTGAGATTTCTCACTCTGTAGCTAAAAGAAAGACCAAACACACAGGGTGAAAAAATAGACAAAAGTCAAGACATAACTGCACAGATACAGATATAATAATACCCCACTTACATTTTCATGTCTTGAAATACTCATGGCCGTTAACCTGAGTGAGAGTAAACCTGAAAAGATGAGCAAAACAATTGGCTCCTTCATCGGCATCGCCTGGTTATTTTTCCGGGGCTTCCTCCCTGAATGTTTTGACTCAAATGTAATTTTAATTGTAGCAACACAAAGTTTAGGTGTGCAATGATGAGGATTTTGTTTAAAGTTTACGTGATGTGGCGTTTACAGTTCATGGTTCAGGGTGAAACACACAGAGCTCTGAAGCAGACCCGTGCATCGCTTTGTGTCCACTCTCTGTGAAAATAGAGATGAGCAGCGCGGCTTCTATGGTCAGTGCACCTTCAGGTAATTATAATGGGCGCGCTCTGCTGTGGGCATGCTGTGGCAGACATGTCGTGCTGTGTCCGTGCTCCATGTATTTTTGTTGTTTTCCACCACAGATGTAAAGCAGCGCACAGCCGCTTCCCTAAACTTTGTCTCATTCAAATGTTTGTGCCATCTAACTAACATCTACAAATGGGGCTGCTACAATGAAAATACACTGGCTATTAACAAGCTGGGCTAGCCAATAACCATTTTGCATTGCATTCAGTTTATTAAAATGGCTAAGAGGACCTCCTTAAGTCCTAGAAATGCCCCTGGTCGCACTTGACTTGAATGCACATTATTCACTGTGTTAGTAAGGTGACGCTTGTTAGCGGCTTAGCTAAACAGTAGTAAGTAGTGTTGTAATGAAACTGCTTAGACCCAAGGGTTATTCTTCTTCTGCTATTTTTTTGCATTAAAACTCATATGGCTTTTATTCTGGAATAGGACACCTGTTACGACAAGTGTAAATGGGGCCTTTATATAGTTTATATAGTTGTCCGTTCAGTATGCCAGTACTGTGGAGACGCTAGGTTAAGTCTGAAAACGTGTCAACAAAGTTTGGACTGGCCATAAGAAACAAGGCTAATAATATTCTAAAGATGTTGAAGATGCTGTAGTGTCTGCTGACCGGGTTTTCAATGGTTTTTACCTGGAGAAAGGCAGAGAGGAGGAAGAGAAAATTGTTACTGCAGAAAAGAAAAGTGATGAAAGGCCTATACCTTTTTCACACATTGTAGCAACTAGCCTCTCCTGACTATAAGAGAAATGAATGTGTTGGTCAAGGTGTCTCATCGACACAGGCTGGTGTAAGTCTGTCAATGTGAATCAGATTTCGTCCAAGATGTTGAAGCTCGTTATTGGTCTTACATCATTGTATTAATATAGAATCGGAAGGTACTGTAGCATGCAGTTGGCAAAAGTTTACATGGGTACAAATGTTATCCCCTTCCTGTTAGAAAAAGGTAACATTCAGGCACTGTAGATACCAAGCAACATTAACGGTATGTCATACCTCCAATTTTAAAGTTACAGTTCGTAGCTGCCGCCCCCATGAGGAATTCTAACAAGTCACATCTACGTCATCAAGCTCAGTTGGAGGCTGCGCAGTAATGCTCATCACTCACTGAAAAAGGGCTTTTAATAGACTTCACTGGTCTCTATCCAGAGCAGCAGGATCTGTTGGTCCATTTCTTTAACTGTCTATGGTAATCACTGAGTTGTGGTTGTGATGGAAAATTAACCCGAGAAAATAAAAAAAAGAGTACACGAGTACTCTTTTACTAGAACTCGTGTACTCTACACGCTTGCAGCTGTCATTGTGTTCATGAAAATATCAATCCATACATTTTTTTCTGTGGCTTCACATTCAGAATCCAGGTGTGTGAACATGTTCTACAAGTGCAAATGAAATGTAAATTGTATTTGTACACGTGCAAATTTTAACCGGCATTCCACAGTTCTCACATTGTATTCTACAAGCTCTCACCTTTTGCACCATATTTCCCTTCATAGGAATTCAGCACTGAACAGTTATATTCAAAAAAGGACTTACAGTCATTATAAATACTAGTGGTTAATACTGCAGTTTTAACACATCTGTGAGGATTCCTGTGGAGGTGTAAAATACCCATAAACCACGCCCTCTTTGTCCCTCCCCTCAGGCCCCTCCTCCCTACGTCAAAACGTGACTGAAGTTGAACAGAGCCTGTGACAATTAGTAAAAATCTTTACGCTTAAAAAAAAAAAAAAAAGTCACTGAAAAGACACAGGCATCAAGAAAAAATGTAGATTGATATTGAAAAATGCAAACAAATGTCAAAGTGAAATAATGTCAAAGGATTGTGAGATTATTACTTTTTGATTTTTTTTCAGTGCCAATATTTTTTCGGTTTTAATTTCAAGTTTTATTTTCAATACCACAGGTTACTGTCACTGATCTAGCTCCATGTTTATGGGAGTGGTGAGATTGAAACATGAAAAGCAATGAATTGTAAAAGGTTAAAAAAAAACGAGTTGGGCTTGTAATTATTAGTGGGGTTGTTAATGTGAAGCTAGTCATTTGATTCATTGTTAACCTAAAACAATATTGATTGCTGGAGCTTTAAGGATCTCATGCTACGGAAAAACAGTTATTATAAAAATGTTTTTAGCCACTTTTCAAGAACTCAAAAGTTCGTACTAATGCAAAGTCGTCAAAAACCAAGTCAACAGTGTTTCCAAACCGAATGTCGGGTTGCTTGAGATAATTCAATTCAATTTTTATTTATAGTCTAACATCATAACATCAGTGGATCTCAAGACACTTTACACATAGAGTAGGTCTAGACCACACTCTAATATACAAAGACCCAACCAATACCAGTAATTCAAGAGTCACAGATTTAAAAATGCAAAGTCTTCCAAACAAGTTCTCAAAGGAAGCTGGTTCTGGCAAGGTTCTATGTTTTCCTCAATGTCCTGTTACCTATTTTTTCCACAAAAACAACTCCTTGTTGTAAAAATGTTTTTCATTTGCTTTTCACAATAAAAAAGGCACCTCCCTTTGGATGTTTACAGTGCAATCTTGTGAATATAGAGTGCACAGCGCGAGCAGGGCTCTATCCACCTGCAGAATCAATCAGTCTTTTTGTGATAGCTCTACTGGAGTCTGTCTTGCTGGAAACCGAATTACACTGAGTAAATGGCCTCCATGGTGCCAGTGCAGACATTCAGGTCATTATGATTAGTTTTCGTGTGGGTCTAGAAGTACGTGTTTGTGATGTCTGAGTTATTATTTGTAATAAATATAATCTCTTGTGGAAGCGCACTTTCATAATCAGAAAAGTAGGACTGATGTTTGTTCCTAAAGTACATGTAATGTTTTGGTTAGTCCTCTGTATGGATTGTCTCATTTGTGGGAGGAGGTACTGCTGCTTATCACAGTAGCCTTCAGTCATACAAAGGCTACACCTTTTGTAGTCCTTGTTCTTCAAAGTAGGCAGCCCCTGAAATGGGTCACGGCTGCTGACACAATAAAAGCCTTGTGATAAGGTTGTGTGCTGAATGAGGATCTAGGGATCATTACAAAGCCGTATGCCCCTGCTTATTGACTCTAAAGGGTTTTTGGAGTTTAAAGTTGCCATTCTAGCCTGCAAATGTCTCTGTAAACTGCTCACTCTTGAGTTAAAGATGAATAAAATGGTGAATAAACCAGAAAATAAGCCATTGCTTGCCTGTGTTGACTGCTTACCTTTCTGAATCATGTTACATGTCCAGTTGTCAGCTATTTTAACTTTGTTGAAAAAGCTTTTGTGAGTTGCTTAAAGCCAGGGTTGGGGAGTGACAAAATACAAATTGGGATTCAAATGCAAAATTTGAAGTAAGATGTAATTGAACACCATTCCGTTAAAGTTGAAATTGGTGGTGTTACTCTTGTGTCTTTTAAAATAGATAACTTGAAGGGTTTACTTCATTACCTCCTCCAACTGCAGGTTATGTTCGGTTCGGTTTGTTTGTCAGCAGTATCATGGGAAAACCACTGGCCCAATCGTGTAGCCTAAATCCTGCTGCATCTTGCAGATTCTATCCTGCTCCAGAAATATTCTGGGCGTTTTAATCCTCATGTATATAAATATTACAAGGACTCTCAATAAATCCCCTCTCTCGCCTTCCTCTCTCGCACTCCTCTCTCCCTCCTCTCTCTCTCCTCTCTCCTCTCTCTCTCTCTCTCTCTCTCTCTCTCTCTCCTCTCTCTCTCTCTCTCTCTCTCTTTTAGCAGGCCAAGGGCTGATGGTGTCTTGGAAGAGCGAGCTGACTCCACTTACTCTGTGAGTACTCATCATGGAAACATGCTTGTCTGTTGGGCTTCGTGATTTATCACATACTTTAAATGACTGTGAACATAGCTGTTTTTCCAGGTACAGGAGCTGTGGTAGCATACAGTACTGGTATGTTTCTGGAAGTGTGTGTGTGTGTGTGTGTGTGGGGGGGGGGGGATGAAATAACATTTCATAATAATGAGTTCAGCTAAGGGATGTCAATTTTTGGTTAATTATGCTTCTGAGAGCATGAAAAAATAACCTGTAACTAACCCATTAATTTTTAAGAATAAAGGCCAAGTGTTAAAAACGCACATGTAGTTGGGCCAGCTTTTCTGCTCTGACTTCCTTGACTTTTAGCTCATCCTTCTTCTCAACGTGTTTTTTAATGCATTTAGTTCAACACATTCTCATTCTTCCCAAAAAACAGTTTGCACGACAATTTGTAGTATATCTTCCAAAAATACGTCATTACAGTTGAGTTTTGCCAAGAAAAGGAAACTATCTCACAAATTATCACTTAATGTATATGTTCTCTGTCAATTCACGTGAATTATTATTCAGTACTGAACACTTTGGGGCTCCATACAGGTCTGTGGTGAACAGTCACTTTATTAGTCCAAATATAATCAATTGATCCTGGTCCCATATAGCATCCTTTTTCACACACTTCCACATGGCCCTACCTCAAGAGATGCACTGACAAGGTCTTTACTTTTTTTTTCACTTTACTTAATTGTTAGGTCTCTTTCTTAAAACTGAAAAAAAAATAAGACATTGTCAATTTACAGTTACACATAAAATTTTGCAAAGATTACAACTTGCCGGTCAGTTAGGTTCTTTGAATCTTTAAGCATTCATAAGTATTCATCAAACAACCCTGCGCTTTTCACTCCCAAACTACATGTTTGGTTCTGTTTGCTGAGTCTGTATTGAATTGACAGGATGTTAGCTTTCAATATTCTCCACCTTCTCTTAGTCAATAAGTAATATGCACTTGCACAGTGAGTGACAGTTTGCTACCCCAGCCAGCTGCAGCACACTCATGCTTCCTTGTGGCTGACTGGATTTAAGATGAAATGTAATCTGAGATCAGGAGGCTTTTCTTGATATTTACAGCCCGGCACCTTGTTTGATGAAACTGAAGCCTAGACAGATAAGACATGTTCTAATATGAGCATTATTAAATAATTACTGCAATGAGTGAGGCTATATGTTTTCAGGATATTGGGGCTCTGAGCCATGATAATGTGGTGTCAGGTTGATGTCTTTATGGGTGCCGTGTGTTATGCTGAATTTCACATTTACCATGGTATGCCCAACACGCTTTAATTACCTCTCACAAGGCTGCTGAAGTTAATTTCTGTAGTCACATGTTCAACCAATTACTCAGAGTGTAATGAAGTGGAACATGGCTCACCAGAGTTCACAGGACACCTTCCACCTCCCTTTTTTGTCTTAGCCTAGTTTGGCTCTCTCAGAGCGGGAAGCTAATCATCACTAAACATTAAAACCCGGCAATACTTCACTCTGGATACATACATTTATCCGTGTCAACATCCATTCCTCCTTTAATCATTTCTCCACAGCCATCTCAATATCACAGGCTAGTAAGAGAGGCGGGGGAAGCACATTATCTATGCCGAGGTGTTACAGTGTTAGGGATTATCCCTGACGGATAGTTTCCCTTCCAGGCACCATTAGCTTGGCCTCATCCCATTTGGTATTTCCAACACCTGCGACCACCATCCACTGGGCACAAGAATTATTACCATTGTATTTTTTCTATGGTATATAAATTAATCATGAGAATCACAAGCAACTACTTTAAATTTCTGGGCTGTGACCAAGAAACACATCCTCCCCAAGGATGGCAAGGGCCCTATGCATCATTAAAACAGAGTTGTGCTATCTGACAGAGGAGCAGTGCCAGCTCCCTCACTTATACACCTTACGGGATTGTGGCCTTTGCATTTCCACACTATGCATAATACTGTCTATAGCTAAATGCAATCAGGTTGCTTGAGTCTGTCTTTGAATGCTAAATGAACAGGGGACATGTGTGTGGAGGAGGAGACGAAGTAAACTTGATCAGCTTGAAAGTGAAAGTGGACAGCTGACTACAGCGGACATAAATTAACATCGATCACTGGGCAGAGCATCCGCTAATGACTCATGGCTGCAGGGGCTTGTTAGACAACCTCTGCAGTGGACTGTAATGGTTCCCATATTCTCACAATCCACTAAATACAAATGGTTATGATTCCTCAGTGAGCATCCTGATATTGACAAAATATATGTCTTAGATTCACATGCATGAAGGAATTATGTGGGTATTAATGTAGGTATTACCTAGAAGTTATACTTTTTATAGAGCAATTTGATGCACCTTGTGCTAGAGAGGAGTAAGCGCTTCTGATTACAAGTTTCTAAGCGATTTAAACTCAAATTTAGGCTAAAAATTGCTAAGTCATAAATATCAAATCATTCTGATCCATATGAAGAATGTCATACTCTTTCTTATGTATCCTTTTTATAAAGTCGCTTACTGTAACTGTCGGTCAAAACCATGAGACCATTATCAACATGCATTTGTAGTCTATTTTGACTCGTTCTGAGTTCCTCCACTCACTTGGTGCTTGGCAAGCACATCTGAATTTTAAAACATATTGACTTGTAATTACTTACAGGTGCTGGCCTAAAACAGTATTGATTGAAGATCAGCGTTTTGACAAAATTGCTGGAAAGCATTTTGCATCGATTTAAAGTTTCTCAGAGCCCAATAGAAATGCATCTAACTGTAATTGCAATATGCAGCTTTGTGTCATTCACTTAGCACCCATTCATCCAGCACCTTAATCAACATATAGTTTTACCTTTGACTCTAACGGAGGATGAGAACAGCACAAGGCGGAGCAGTTTATTAAAGCAACATGTCAAGTGGGTCAAAAGAATGTATGAGTCTTCTTCTTATTAAATGGATGAAGTTTCTTCTTCTGAAATATATACCCAGAAAGTCTCATAAGAAAATACATCAACCAAACCTCCCATTATTGATCAATCCCTACATATTTGATTGAGACCTGTGACAAGTGTGTGGGCAGGATGACAAACAAAAAGGCAGAAGGTTAAAAAAACTGGAAACCAAATCAATAAGGATGACTGACAAGATGAAGCTTGGATGATCAGTATTGTGCCCCCTTGGCATAAATAATAGAGGGCAGAATAAATCGACTTCACTCCCTATATGCCTAATGCTTTTTTCTCCCTTCTTCCAGTCATGATTTGTGATTCTTCTGGTTATTTTGCATCCATCTGTCGGCAACAATTAACTACAGGCACTAACACAGAAAAGGACATAGCTAAGAGACATAGAAATAGGTTTCCTGTGGAAGTCGCACTTTGGATTTTATGTTCTGTGCATGAAGATGAGTGTCTAATCATTTGGTTCACAGAGTGTACCAAACAGAAGAAAATCATCTAACATTCTGTACTGACTGGTTTGGGATGAGTACACTTGCGGTCACGACATGAGAGAGTTTATTTATTAATGTAACCTTTATTTAACCAGGTAAGCCGTTGAGAACAGGTTCTCATTTAAAATGGCGACCTGGCCAGAAAAGCATAACCAAACGGACAACACATTGTTTCACATTCAGTACAGTACAAGAAAACAGAATACAATAGGCTACATAAGTACAGATTAAGCAGGCATTTCAAAACCGGCACAAAGTAAGGTGTAAGGAAGTTGATAAATGTTCAAAAGTGGTATGGTGATAACACAATACACATGAATAGACAGTCTATAACACTGCTGAGATGTAGTAAAGAGTCCGAATACGTTTCAATTGTGGTCTAGTTAGTGATGAGGATCTGTTACAATGCAGAATATATGAATAAATATTCCATATGAATGCTGAGAAGGAGTGAAGTCAAGATACAGTTATTGCAAATTGTAATCTAGTGAGTGATGTGGCTCAGTAATAATATAGTCAACACAAACAAACTGTCTGTCTAAATGCTGAATATTGTAAAGAGTCAATACAGTTAGTGGAAGTATTTGTATAGGTAGTGAAGTAATAACACAGCATATATGAAAAACAGTCTAAATGAATGATTAATGCTATGATGAAGTAAAGAGTTTATGTACAGTTTGTACAAAGTGTGGACTAGATAGTGATGTTAGTCATCGTAGCACAGTATACATGAATAGACCGAACTATATAAATGCTGTAATGTAGTAAAGAGTCAATGAACAGTTAGTGCAGGGTGTGGTCTAACTAGTGAAGTAGGGCTGGGAGAAAATCAAATATCACAATATTTTTGACCAAGTATCTCAATATCAATACCTCAACGATATTGTAATGTTGACTATTGGTGCTTTCACAAAATATTTACACAGTGAAATATTTGATTACAACAGTCTGGTAAGTTCATGAAATGACATCATTAACTACATTGTTACTTGTAATATCATTTGACAAGGTTGGCCAAATTATAAAAGCTTTATTTTGTAGTTTTAAATCGATGGCAATAGTTCTTGGCATCATGATCCATGAGAGATGTTCTGTCTCTGATTTGCCCACAGAACGATCGTTTTTCTCTCTCCTTCAGTTCAATTTGTCTGCTTTTCCTGTGATATACAATCTATCGTACATGAATACATCACACATTTTGCTGGAGTAAATATGTTGAACAAACAGTTTTTAGAAAGCTTAGCATTACCTTTGGCAGGCTGCTCTGCTCATCTGTTACTGTTGCTGCGAGCATCTTTTTTATTTCTTTTTTTTCCCTATGCTTGACTTGCTCCTGGGAGATAGTGTAGCAGTGATATGTAGTATACACTAAATATCAGCTCCCCAGTATCAGCTGCTAGCTGGCCCTTCGGCCCTTGGATCTTGGTTCGACTTATTTGGTTAAATGAATTATTAATGGCTCGCGGATTTTCCACAAGTTCCAGCGTGTGTGTTTTTTTCCCTCTCCAGATGCTTGTTGTAGACTGCATCTCCTCATCTCCACAGCGCTCATCTGCCCTCCTTTTTCTTCCAGAGCCAAACGGAGCAGTTTCTGCCCAGGAAATATTCTCCACTCTCTGGACTGGATGGGAAGAAGGAGAATCTTTGACCTTGGAAAATGAAAATGCTGTTGCCATGGGAACTGTTGATCCTTCTGTCACTCAAAGAGTGCCTGGCTGGTGAGATGCCAAGTCAAGCCGCCTTTTTCATGACACACCTGATATGCATGCATCTCTCACAGGGAGGGATTGCCTCTGTCTTATGCATGTTTGGATTGTTTCATTTGAAAGGGCATGATATTAGTCTTAGAAGGTACCATTATTTCAGCAGCTTTTGTATCTGGGCAAAATCTTCTACCAGTTTTCAAAAGAGAGTTGCAAAGCATGGCCAAATCTGTAGATTTGACTTCAGTTTCAAGAGCGTAGCAGAGCATTTCAGGGCAAATAGGAATCACAGAGGCAGACATGGGAAGTTAGTGGTGTTTTTGAATTCTATTTAACAGGATAACAATGCCACAGGGTAAAGGGAAAACCGCCTTGTGTCATTCTAAAGATTGGCTAATATATTTACAGTTTAATCTCAATATTTAAGTGCAGCCAGAGTTTAAATGTTCTCTTCAAATCCCCTTTGATAAACATGTTTTACTGTTAGATTCACATGTCAAGAGATACCGTGCACAAATTCACTTTCTGTGGTCTTTTTATGCTTCCCTTTTTTATTATGCAATTTTCTTGCTTTATGTCCAACTGCAGCCACTTACATAAAATGTGGTTAGCACTATAAAAGTCCACACTGACTCTTTTCTTAACACTAATGTATTCTGAACTCTGTTCAGAGGAAACAAAGATCCACTGTGTGCCGAGGCTCTTCTTTTTGCTGAAAGAAAAGCCGAGTAACATTAGCGTTCGGTTCCGTTATACCTGCTGGAGTTCAAATCAGAGCTCTCAGAGCTCTCATTAAGAGTTCAGTGAGATTTAATGGTGACAGTCACCATTGACAGATATACTGTAAACTGAACTTAAGCAAACCGTCTACAAGTCATCCCCAAAAAACAAGTGGATTCATTCAGCATATGGTGTGAGGATTTATTGTTTTGTTATTTATGCTTCCATTTCCATTGATTTAACATCTCATCTCAAGTCAGCAGTGTATATCTGTGCAGCCTGCAAACACAAGAGACAAGAATATGCAAATAGCAGCGCATGCTGTACTGTACATCTATACTATATACCCGCTATGAGCTCACATTTGCACGCATTCCCATTAAAACAAATTAGCATGTGTTTGTGTGCCGGTGGTCAGTCCAGTTGGTGGGTTTACAAGGCAGCCCCCCCCCCCCCCCCCCCCCCCCCCCCATGATAATTTCCCAGGTGAAATAGCCCGTCTATTAAAGGTTCATTAATTTGTTTAAGGACACCGCAACCCGGGTAAAAATGCAGTCCCTCCCTCAGAGGCAGGGGAAAACAAGGCCCTTTCCTGAAGCAAAGACTCCCACTCTCATTAGGATGATGATAGCAAAGATGATGATACGGGAGGGAGCGCTCTTTGTCCTAGTCAAGGTTAGGGACAAAAAAGAAAGGGCAATTTTTCAAGAGCAACAACGGGGTGCAGCTTGGCATATGAAAAAGGGAGGGTGGACACAAGTGTGTGAGTGTGCATCTATTGAAGAAATGTTTGATTTCACGGGAGTAATTAGTGCAACATCGGTTAATTACTCTTGTGTATTGATAGTTTGGCTGGAGCTAACCAAGACAACAAGCTTGACTGAGCAGATATGCATGCACAAACACCATGCATATAGACGGCAGCTTTGCAGGCTCTCTAATTATTCGATTATTTCCAGAGCAAGGCAATACTATGATATTGCAACTCCCATGTAAATACCCTAACCAAGTTATTGTACTTGTTCAAGATCATAATGAAATAAAGCATAACTCAATTAGCCATTTGTGTTACTTGTCAGTCTTTCTAATTAGTCTTGACGTGTAATATACTGTAGCTTAGACCAATTTACATGTATAGTATGTCGGTGTTTTGATTCTTCAGAGTGACCAGATACAGAGTGTGAATAAAGCGTAGAAGATCTAGTTCTCAGTGAATCACCTCTTTAAAAACAGTTGTAACTTCTCCCAATGTTAACTACACAGCTATATCAGGGGGATATCATTACAACAGTAATTGCAGGTTTCAATAAAAAAAAAAACA
>NC_045736.1:28879632-28886234 GCF_008692095.1 Etheostoma spectabile
TTACTTGATGTAGCTACGTGTATAGCTACAGCTGACAAAATCTGCTAGCGACAGATGTCATCTCATAGCCTGACATTGCCACAAATGTGACGATTGTGATTGGTTTAAAGAAATACTGATAAACCAGAGCATGTTTTTCTCCCTTCCCATGTGGACTAGCCAGACCCTACTCCGCTCTGCAGCGTGTGGCAAAGCGAGACCATTGACAGACATGCACCGCAAAATGCCTCTGGTCGTGATTGTATGGACCTAGATCCAATCAGAGCAACACAACTTGTGACATAGTGCTGAGCCAGCACACAAATGTAAACAGACTACAGCATGCAGAGATGAGCTGTGACGGTGAAACATTAACATGTCTGTGAACAAGTATTGCTGTTTTTGTCATCAAAATTTGAAACTAGCACCCTGGCTCCCAGGCTAGTCTTTTCAGTCTGCAGCTAAAACATGACAAGCCCGGAACACTTTTTTAATTAGAATTGTGAATGTTAAGTCTGGTACAGTTAAAGTATCATTGTATCTAATCACGTGTTGTGTGAGAAGCGTGGACAGACCTAGCAATAATAATTAAGTTGGGTTGGTTTATAGACCTCTTACCTCTGTAAATGTATGAGTCCTGATTGCGAATGAAGCCAATCAGTGAGCCGTGTTGGCAGCTAATCATACTGTATGTGTTTAGAATTTTTATATACAGTTTTCTGAGTGCTGAGTGATTTATTTGTGCATTAAGTTAGAGCCACTTGCTCAGCACCAATTTTGTTTTTTCCCACACAGAGAATACGCGACATGGTCCTGTCTTCAGCCAGGAGCCTAGTGACAGTATTTTCCCCCTGGGCACTGATGATAAACAGGTGTTTATTAATTGCAAAGCCAAGGGAAACCCACCTCCGCATTATAGGTATGTGCTTTGACTGCCCTTTGAATGTCTATAAGGTGAGACTACAGTGTGTTGCATCAGTAAATATGTGGTACAAGAGCTCTGCTGAGCGGGTTATGATACCAGACTAGGGTTGCACAATGAATCGCAATTGTATCAAAATCGTAATATGGACTAGTGCAATATCCAAATCGCAAGAGAAGCAATATTTGTTAATTGCAAAAGATGTGTCAAACCATTCTAATATAATGTATTGTGGTGCTGCAGAGATGTGTCTGGCATATAAATCAAATCCTACAGACTAAAGAAAAAAATCTTTGTTTGGTACAGATCCTCGCAAAAATCACACTTTTTATTCAAATTTCTTTCAATGTTAATAATTTTCAATGAAAATGAGAATAATGATACAAAAACGATCATTCCCTCCATTTATGTGAATCATATCGCAATATCAGTCAAACATAATCTCAATTAGATATTTTCCTCATATACAAGGCTATGTTGCTGTTTTGGCTACATTGCATTTCAGTGTGGTCAAGTAGGGAGGGTAATAACATTTTTGTTTTTGATATTTTCTGGATTTTTACCAGCTATTCAATGGAATGATGAAAAGAAAGTTTGCATCACAATATTAGCAGACTTGAAAACTTGACGTGGTCCTTCGACAAAAACAAGAAGTGTTGTGTTTGATGATGGTGATTATTTTTATTTTGAAATTTCTCTACAGGTGGAAAATAGATGGGAGAGAAATAAACACAGAGTCAGATCCACACTACAGCCTTGTGGAGGGGAACCTGTTGATCAATAATCCCCATGTAATCAATCATGGAGGAGTGTACCAGTGCATCACCACCAACACATTCGGGACTGTTGTCAGCAGGGAGGCAAAAGTCCAGTTTGCATGTGAGTAGAGTTGTATACTGTTGTCTGTACTGTGCTACTCTTACTAACACGACACCTGCCATTTTCTCTGTGGATTTGATGCACAACCAAATAGAATGAAATTATTTAGAACACGGCTGCAACTAATGATTATTATCAGACCAACAATCTTTAAAAAGGTTGGGTAATCTGTAATAGAAGACTAGCAAAACCAGTGGACCCAGACCCAGTGCTTACCTTTAAATGAATAATCAGTTATCAAAATATTTATTTGTTTTTTTACATTTATCAGCTAATCAAATCATTGACTAATTATTGCAACTCTAATTGAGATTATGAACACATACAAATTGTGTAACCATGCTAGTATGTATGGTTCTAGTCAGTCCACCACGTTGGTCCAGGTATACAGTATGTAGACAGGTGTTTGCTTGACTGCCACGAAATTTTGGTTCATATATTTCCCTGACGTTTAATCTAGCATCTCCAACAGGAATGTTTTCCCCTTGTCAAATATTTCACGACAGGATACCCTAACTGTATCCGTTTATGCAGTATGTTATGCTTACATAGGAGATGAACATGCCAACCGTATCCTCTAAATGTGCAAAAATAGTAGTATAGGCATGCTGAGATGGTAAACATTAACCTCACGTTGTTGCTAGCTGGGTTATTGATTTATAGTCTTGTTTGCACTTATTGTACTAACATTTTTATTTTAAACAGCACATGTGGTATCGGTTTAGTATCTTGTTGACTCATCCATACAAGTGAACTCAGCTAATACGAGTCATCATCTGCTCTTGTCCTTCCATATGAGCTGCTGTATTCCTATTTGAAGCTCCGCAAGTTGTCACTGCGTTATTCCGGGGAGAGCTCTGTGTTAAAGGGCATGAAAGAAGCAAATGTGGCCATGATTGTCACATATTGTAATTGTCATAATGTCTTCTCTCTGAGCCCCCTATCCAAGTGCTCCATCTCAGATTGAATGTCAGTTGCTATGTCTGTCATGGTTTTGTCTTTGTGTCATGTTTTAGTTAACTTTCTGATTTAGCCCTAATGTTGTTCACCTGTGTCTAGTTGTCTTCCCCTCCCTCGTGTATATATACTCACCTGTGTTCACTTACCATTTGCCAGATTGTTGTTACTCCTCGTGTGTCTCACTCTCCAGCGGTTTTTAGTTTGTTTCCAGTGTTTCCTGATCCATTTCTTGTATTTTCGACCAAGTCTTCTGCTTGTTGGATTTGTACCTTTGCCTGGATTGTTTATTGGTTAATAAAAAAACTCACCTTCTACTCCATGTTGAGTCGAGCGTTTGAGTCCGACATTGTACCCGTGACAATGTCTGAAATTACTGTGTTACCTCTTCGTACTATTCGATGGTACCAGTGGAATGCATGAAAGAATCAGGACTGTATGTTGTGATGTGGGGTATTTTTTTATCAGTCAAGTTCTGATTTGACCACTGCTGATATTAGCTTAATCCCTCCGGGGACTTGGTTGATATTTCTTAGACTTAGAGATTGATATGTCTTCCCAATATGTCTATTCTCTCACACTACACAGCAGCATTTAATTAAAGGTGAAAGTAATCTCTCAAGCTCAATTGGTTGCTGCGATATTAACAGGGGACTCTTGGGTTTGACTTGTAAGCAAGCTGAACAGACACGGAAGTATTCTCCAGAATGAAATGCCCTTTCCTGGATGTCACCTTTATGTAAAGTTATTGCAGCTGTCAAACTCTGAAAGGTTGTCTTTTCATTTTTATTTTTTTTTATTTTATTTTTTTTATTCAACAGTTCTGCAGAACTTCAGCAGGAAGTCAAGGAACACGGTGTCGGTGAGAGAGGGTCAAGCTGTGGTTCTACTCTGTGGCCCGCCACCCCATTACGGAGGTACAGCGTTCTGTTCTAACTATTCTGCATTGTCTGCTGTGGTCTCACATTCCTGCTCGACTCAGCAGTCTTTATTGTTCCTCACACTGCTGCTTATTATCTCCCTATAACGCTGCTGTGTCTCTTCTGTTTTTATACCTTTCCAACTTCTTTTTGCTGCTCCTTCTTTTGAACTCTGACACTGCTTTCCACTCACTTCTCCTTATCTGTCAGACGGGGCACTTTTTTATGATCAGTCACCGCTCTACCAGCCCAGATTCATGCCTTCACATCTATAGTTCATAGCCTCAAACTGCTTAACCTTGAGCTCACTTTTCTCGCCCATATGATCTGTGACCATGCTGTCAACTATAAAGTCTCCAGTGCTCCACTTCTCCCAACTGTCTTCCTTTTTTTTTCTGGATGTGGGCAGGTTATCTGCAGGTAATAAAGTCTGCCGGTGGCTGCTGTGGCCAGGGGAGCGTTTATCCCATGGCACAGCTGTGAGTCGACTCATGTGTCTGTGTGCTACTGATTAGCAGACCCTCAAAGTGGTCCGCACTCCTGTAGCCATTTGGTGCCCACCAGCACAATTTCACGCCAGCGTACCAGCCTTTCTCCGCTCTCTGTTGCCAGCTGAATCCTATGGCCACGTGGGAATTCACACTTTAGCAATTTGCCCTCCAGCCTTCCCTCCCTCCCCCTTTTAAAAGGCTCCATCTCTGTATTTTTCCTCTTAAACACAGCATAGTCACACATTTGATGGGATTTGCACTACACGATAATGCTAGCTTCAGGTGTTTTCAATTTTTCAATTTTTTTGGTTACCACAAGGTTTATACTATGTCAAAGCTTCTTTAATGTTTGTCGATGCACAACTTGAGGAGAAACAGAGCTGCACCTCGGTAAAAGACGAATCATCTGAAGCTTCTTTGAGCAATCAATAGATAAGTGGTCTAAAAGGAGCCGTGCTGAGAGCTAAACTCTGTCAGAGGACATGAGATTATGTGCCTGCAAGTCCTCTGTTGCTTTGAGACTGGAGCTCTTAAACAGACCCAGTCTCTGATAGTTCCTAATCATGAAAGGTCTGTCAGCTTCTGCCCTGACTTTCCCCTGTAATGATTTTAATTCACTGTTTTCCCTCAAGGAAGCGGGTGGGACTTTTTACCGCCTGCCCAGTCAAAAGGGCTTACTGCAGAATGTCATGTGTCTGATACAGGAGGGCTACAGTAATAGCCAAGTTCACTCCGCGGTCCCTGCAGACATCTCTGCCCCTCTCTTTCTCTCTGGCTGTGTATGTGTTTTAAACCGCTACATTGACATTCTTATCATTCCTTTCCCTTCTTTATTTTGACATGCATTCACCTCATTATAATCTGTGTGACAAGAGTTAGCAGTGAGCATCTGACGAACTAATAAGCACACGTGTGACCTTGTGACCTGATAAGATCTGTTTCTAATTCCATCTTTACTTGATTTTACTGTGATACCAGCCTTGATTCATAGTCAAAAGATCATGCAAGAGTTGTTCGGTTTTTCTTATTGTCAACAAATTATATGAAAAGACATTTACTGTCAATCTGGGTATTCAGACCTGAAACAGCCCTGTCTTAAAAAAGCAGAAAGCTGTTTTGGGTACCAGTTAGACAATGAAATACAATCCAGGAAAGCAGATTTAAGTCATATATCCTTGAGTTTTAAGGCTTGTTAGATGTCAAAACACTGCACAGTGGTTTGTAATACTATAGTCTGTCTCCATATAACATTCCACTTCTGGGATTGTTCCGTTGCCACCAGAAATTCCACCGGATGACACTCTTTACTCCCACTCTTGGTTTAAAGAAATGCCAATAAACCAGAGCGTGTTTTTGATTTGACTGAACAAAATAGACATAATTTCACCATCATTTACATGAAATGGTGCAGATACAACTTTTCCCTATTTAACCCTCCTTGTCTGCTGGGCATGCAAAAGACTAGTATTCTAAGAATACACTTTGGAACACCTTGATGCCTTTGGTGTTTGTTTGTAAAGCACTTTGAATTGCCTTGTTGCTGAAATGTGCTTTATAAATAAACGTGCCTTGCCACTAGCAAACAATTCACAAATAATGTTTCATGATTAATTCTGGCTCAGGCCTTGGATGCATCAATAACACACATAAGTACAGTGGAGTTTGGGCTTCTATATTTAGCAAGTGTTTTCTACACATATCAGTGCCATGTTTCCTTTTAAAGACAAACTGGTGATGAAAAAAAATCCCTAACCTTGTTAGAACAATCCTTTCCAGCCCTTTAAGGAGGAAATAAGTCTTCCATGCTTATCCATGTGTTTTTCTGTAGACTATATACAGAGGTGATAGAATCTGGAAGTACAAAGGACAAGGCAAGCAGAGGACAAAGCCTATGTTCTTGATACCACAATCCTTGTTATCATCAAGTTTCATAACTGCTTCATAGACATCCTCTGCGTTATGAGTTTTTTTTTAAACATTAAAGGAGACTTTTGGTCGATTTCAACATGTAGCTCTGCTTTTTTTTTAATTTGTATTATTATTTGTAGTACTGTCAGTAGCGAGACAAATGAAAACAATCAGTGCTGCCTACACCGAGTTATCCTGCTGCTAGAGTTAGCACCCAACAGGCTTAAACGGGGCACGTTTTAAACGTGTGTTTAGCCTCTAAACATGCTCAAAATGTCACTACCAGTGCTTACCCATGTGCATTTATTTCTTCTGATTGAACACAGTGAATTTAACTGCAGTACAAGTGACAGAAAGGCATAGAAGTTGTGTTAATCATCTAGTGTGGACTTCACCGGAAAAGAGTAAATGAACAGAGGTGTGGTTTATCACAACTTTTATGCCTTTCTGTCACATCTACAGCAGTCAGATTAGCTGTTTTCACTTGGAAGGAATCACTGTATATGGGTAGGCACTAGTAATGACATTTTGAACATGTTTAGAGGC
>NC_045736.1:28886244-28886738 GCF_008692095.1 Etheostoma spectabile
TTTAAAACTTGCCCTGTTTAAGCCTGTTGCAGGAGGATAACACGGTGTAGACTGCACCGAAGGTTTAAGTTTGTCTAGCTTCTTACAGCACTACAAATTAAAAAAAAAAAAAACTGAGTTACATGTTGAAGTTGACCGTAATTCTCCTTTAATATGAGTTCCCCCACCCTCCCTATTTTCCCCCAGTGGGTAGTAATGGTGATAGGTGTAAACCGAGCCCTATTATTAGGGGACCACTAAGGGGTATATAAAAGCATCCAAATAGCACTATGTCATGGGAGCTTTAACTAAAACTACATTACTTTTAATAATCAAGTATTTTATAAATTATAATAATGCTCACTCCACACCTCAGCTATTTTGTCTCGACCACATGCACCCTCAGTGTTGGATGAAAGGAAGTTTTACAGTTATTAATTACTCTAAACCCTTTTAACAATCATAATGGTTATTATATTGCAGCATCCTGTGTTATATATATATATATATATATA
>NC_045736.1:28886748-28896322 GCF_008692095.1 Etheostoma spectabile
TATATATATATATATATATAACATTTTTTGTTGAGTCATCCAGACCTCAGGAGCCAATGCATGAATGTATCCCATCAAATGTGATTTGATCATTTGAATGTGATGAACTCCCTCTTGGGTGATTTAAACCTTTCAGACATATTCTGTTTGAGTAAAGTAAATACAGTAAAGATGATTTATATAGAAGCTTTGGACCTTCTAACTGCCATTAGGCTGAGCCTCAGGCTTTGGCCACGCCAGCAGTATTTTGTACAATCAATAAATTCATGGTTTTGGTCTTTTAATGGGATTTGTTGACAAAATGAATACAACATTTTACCAGGCTCATCCTTTGAAGTCATCTTATAACTATATGTTTGGCAGATAAATAGAATATCTCATAATTTATTTGTATTTCAACATGTGTACTGCACTGCAGGTACTACTGGAATTTTGAGAAATTCATTGGTAGGTGTAACGTAGCTGTTTTGTATTTTACCTATTCTTTTCTTTTTTTTTCAGAGATCAAATATTCATGGGTTTTCAACGGACAGCGGAGCTTCCTGCAACAGGATGCCCGTCGCTTTGTCTCTCAATGGACAGGCAACTTGTACATAGCCAAAGTCGAAGCGTCAGATGCTGGGAACTACACGTGTGTGGTGAGAAACATGATGACCAACGCCACCGTGATCAGTTCTCCAACCCCTGTGGTGGTGCGGAGAGACGGTAAGCATCCTCAGTTGGCATCTGCTGCCTCCTGGTTATCTTGTGCACTGAACTGACGCGCGCTGTCGCGGCGGGGGGGCGAGTCTAGGAGATAAATTGCTTGTCTTGAGCGTGACACTGTTTTTCCTTTTGCTTACGCGCAAGTTTTTGCACCATCCCAAAGCCTCTGAACTATACAGGGTTATGTATTCGAGAAACCCTCTATCTGCATGAAGGCACATATTTACATAACCAGAGATGTAGTCTGCACTGACAAAAATGCATGCAGGCACACGCACAGCAAGGAGCTTGCCACACATACTAAACCCCATCAGGACCGTTTATGTGTACCACTTCAGATTCGAGCTGAGGCACATATGTAATCCAAACTCATCCATCCGCTAAGCCAAACGCTGTTGTTTGTGGCGTCAACACGCACGCTCGCTCTCTGCCAGTGTCATCCGCGCCACGACTCTTACATCCAATATAAATTACAGGAAACTGCATGTCCATGTTTTGTGTTTTGACTGACTGTGATTTGCTTTTATCCTGTGTGCAGTAGTGATGGGTGAATACGAGCCAAAGATTGAGGTTCAGTTTCCTGACATCCTTCATGTCTCTAAAGGATCATCAGTGAAGCTGGAATGCTTTGCCTTAGGAAAGTAAGTGCCAGAAACATAAGCAGGGTGCAGCTCTACCCTTCACATTGCTTTGTAAAATGTATGAAGTACAAACAGACTGACAAATATGGCTGCAGTCCATGTGGTCAGTGTGACATTTTGTGTGTAACCTCTGCAGCCCTGTGCCTACTATCTCATGGAGAAGAGCTGATGGATATCCACTCCCTGGAAAGATTAAAATCAACCACTCCAGTGGGGTTCTGGAAATTCCATATTTTCGCCCGGAGGATGCCGGTGTGTACGAGTGTGTAGCCGAAAACAGCAGAGGACGAAATGTTGCCAGAGGGCAACTTATATTCCACAGTAAGATACTTTTTGCTTCCTGTTTCATTTCTCACCTTAGTCAGTACTTTTTCATATTTAGCAATACAGTGTGTTGTTGGAGAAATGGCTAGTGCTTTATTATTCATTCTATCTGAATAAATTGAGTTATTTTCTCAGTATGAAATAGCTTTAGAATTCCAGGATAATCTGGAGGTCATTTGTGCTCATTGTCTGTGCTTTTTTTTTTGTTAACGTGAAAGATCTTCCGCCTCATACTGGACATCTCTTTTAACCAGGGGCTTAAAGTAGGCAATGATGAATTACTCATGTCAGGATAGGTCTACCACCTCCATAGAATTTAAAGGAACCGGCTGTCAAACTGCAAGCTTTGAAATTAGTCACCGTCTACTTCAGTGGATGTTCACAACTGTCTTCTATATGCAGAGAGATGAGTAAGAGTCTTGACTGTTCCCGTCTGTATGTGTTGATAAGGAACTGGAAAAGATGGATATCAGTCTGTACATGTTTCTTTTTTTTTTAAGATTATGTATTTGTGCTTTCCCGCCTATAATGTTTTGACAGGACAGCTAGGTTAGAGACAGGGGGAAGACATGCAGGAAATTGTCACAGGTCGGATTCAAACCCTTGACTCGTCGAGGCATAAAATTCTCAGCACACATGTGCCTGCCCTACCACTGAACCAACCCTGCCACACATTTTTGCTTTTATGTAGACCCTATAAACCCGTTGTTTTGATTAAAAATTGAAGCATATAGATTGACGTCAGTAGTGCCAATAATGAAGTGGTAGTTGACAAAAAGCGGTAATCCGTCAAGGTTATTTCATTTCAAGGTGCTTCACATACACCATTCAAAAGGAGATAAGCCATACAAAACACAATTATAACAAACACAAATATAAAAGATAGTAACCCTTTTTAAAGCTATCACAAATATAAAGAATTGAAATTAATTAAAGTGGTTGTTTCACAGGCAGTGGAGAATATTCAAAGTTTGTATTTGAAGTTGGGCCAAATCCTATAACTTCTGAAAGTTTGTTCCAGTTCTGAAAGGAGGCCAAAATAAACCTACATGCTGCTTCTTAATTTGGACTCCATTCAGAGCTCATTTGGTAACAGGATCAGATATGTATTGAGGTCTTAAATGATTAAGAGATTAATACACAAGTAACAAGTTCTTCAGACTCTATTTTATGACTCATTGGCAGCATGTGTAGACACCTGAGAATTGGTGTAATGTCATGTGTTGCTGTTAAGACCCATCAGTTGCTTTCCGTCGTTTGAGAATATTTTCTTGGGAGACCTGAAAAGAGACCATTACAATAGTCCAACCCGCGGGAGATAAAAGCTCGGCCCTGCATGGACATCCTCCAAATCTTCCTATGATAGTATGGAGACTTGATTATTGATTTGATGTGGCTGTCTGAGTTTCGCTCTCAGTCCATGTCATATACCCAGATTTTTTTTTTTTTGTGTACTTATTTGGATCCCCTTAGCTGTTACCAGTGCTGCTCTTTCTGGGGTCCATAAAAGTGTGAATTCGCAATAGCTGCTACCACATAGGTGCATGCATCCATGTATTTATGCATTTGCGCACGCGCACACACACACAAGAATGTCATATGATTAATCAATAGAAGAATTTCACAATCAGTTAAGTGTGAAATCCCTGCATTATTGTTAAGACAATTACAGTTTGGCTACCTTTATCTCAGTAGTGAGCCATCAGTATGCACTACACCTCCACCCTTTTCACTACTGCATAACTGTCTCTCTCTCTCTCACCTCTGGTTTTTCTAGTTATATTTTCTTGTGTCTTTTTGTTTACTGCCCCATGTTTCTGTTATAATGCAAGGAGGCCAACAGCTGTTTTGAATTTGAATTCATTTTTTTGTCTCCAGTGAAGTTGAACTGCAGCCTCATAAATAATTTACCAATAAATAAATATAATTTTGGAAACATGTTACTTTATATTATTATAGTATTTGCAGCATAATACATTTTCATGTCTGCTTTGAATTTGGTGATGTTTTTGATGAACACCTACTGTACATTGCGCCTGCAGGTCAGTTCCAGGCACTGACTGCATAATGAGCTGCTGCCCCAGTAAATCGGGAACTAATTACACGCAGATTGTGAGCGCAAATTGAATGAAACAAATTTGCCTTGGCCTTTCATGTATGTAAATCTAAACTGAAACCACTCCAGCATAGACCAGAATTTACTTCACATTAAGAGCAACCACACCATTTTGACAAACGCTGCTCAATACTGTTTATGCAGCCTATTTGGGACACACCTGCTACAATTGAATTTTTGTATAATATTGCTATTGAAATCCATTTTATCAACTCCAAAATGTATATGTCACTAAAAAGTAATTTAGGAATATACCATGATCAATAACATTAAGCTAATTAGTTACTACTCATTACAAGGCAATCAGATATTGGTAAAACTAAATATATCTGTAATACGATGTTGACATTTTGAGGAGTAAACCTCTCTATATGGATGCGCGCTCTGCCAGGTGAGCTGTCCAGGCGTCCAATGTTGACATTTTTGTTGGTATTTTTCACAGATGTTGAACATTTGCACTGGGTCCAGACACTGAAAGATGCTCATATGGCAATCGATGCTAATCTGCAGTGGGAATGTAAAGCCATCGGTAAGCCTCGGCCTGCATACAGATGGTTGAAGAACGGTCAGCCGCTAACAGCAGAGGTAAGACACCACCACTAACATTGAGATTTAATATTTATAAGAAAATGTAAGA
Organism: Etheostoma spectabile; assembly: GCF_008692095.1. Classification (NCBI taxonomy): domain Eukaryota; kingdom Metazoa; phylum Chordata; class Actinopteri; order Perciformes; family Percidae; genus Etheostoma; species Etheostoma spectabile. The sequence continues at coordinate 28,891,172 of NC_045736.1, forward strand.
ACCTCATTATGATTTTACACACAAAAGAATGCACTATTTTCTCAAACAATACTGCAAAGGTATCCTTCAGAAGTAATTCAGTAACAACTCTTACTCACGCAAAGCCATTGCTGAATTGAAATCCTAAGACACCTAACAAGGCAGAGAATGATCCAAAAAGTTTGCATTCATCTTATTCATGTCTTTCTTCCGACATATAGGCAGTTTAGAGCAATGCTGTTGAATAGTCCTGTTTCTGGTTGTAATTATTCTTAGGAATTTAAATGTTCTTGACTTTCTCTTGATTCTTTTTATTTTTTTGATTATGACTTTGAGTTCACATAATTGTTTTTAGTGACTTGCGTGTCCTTCTTTCTACTCCGGTCATTGTATTTTATACTTTCTGCACTGGTTGTGTATTGTCTTCTAAATTTTATTGTGGATGTATTTTCTGTAATCTCGGCTACATAGAAAATGAGGGCTTGCCCTCAATTGCACCTCTGGTGATCGAAATACAAGTTTATGATGATGGTCTTGCAAAACAAATACAAATATATCAGTCAAATAGGATGGCGAACATTATAACGCTGGCATAATTTGCAGGGGAGGATCCATGTGGAAGATGGTAGACTGACCATAACCAGGATAAGTCTGTTGGATGCTGGGATGTATCAGTGTGTTGCAGAGAGTGAACATGGAGCTGTCTATGCCAGTGCTGAGCTCAAGGTTGTGGGTAAGAAGTTAGATTGCCCTGTATTATTTACAATGATACAATGTAGAGGCAAGGCTAAGTTATATTGTACTGTATGTTCATTGTGTTGGAATGAAAGTGTTTTCTATCTGAAAGTTGATAAATAAATAATAAGAGGCTGAACTAGCTCCTTACTGAGCAATGGCCTTGCTCTTTCATTTCCATAATTCTGTCATCCAAACAGCCAGTCTAGTGGTGAAATATAATTCTCATAATTGCTGGTGATGCACTTGACATTTTTGCTGACGCCGGATGTCTCACAAGGCGAAACAAATGGCCCTAATACGTTTCTGTTCCTCAGCCTCCCCACCGGACTTCAGCCGGCGGCCTGTGAAGAAGTCCACAGTGATCCAAAGGGGGGGCGAGGTGGTTTTGGAGTGTCGCCCCCACGCTTCCCCCAGGGCCACAATCTCCTGGTGGAAAGAAGACAAACTCCTGAAGGACAGCAAGAGGTAGGGTATTGTATGCACCGCTGCTCATGCTAATGATGGCATCTGTTAAGGGGTTTGCTCATGTTGTCATTTTCATTCATAGGACTCATTGTTATCTATGTCTTTGCTCAAGCAGACATGTTTAAGTCAGTGTAGCATACCACAGTCTTGCATGTTCCAAGAAAGTTTGTTTTTTTTGTTAGAAAAAGATGTTGTTTTTCTGTTGACATACAGTAGTTTTGTCTTTTTACTGGATGTAAGAATGAGGACATGGCCCGCACTCCATCTTTTTTTTGAGGCACAAGATACAGAGTGCAATATGATTTAGCTGTTTGAAACTTCAAAGTGTCTTGCGGTTTCACAGCTCTTCAAGGCAGTCAAAGTGCTGGATGTAGAACAGAGATTCTGCAGGGACGCTCTCTCTGTGAAAACCATAAAGTAAAAACGATCTTACCACATCCTTTAGTGAAACTCTATCAAGCTACATGACTGGCCACACCATGTCATGATTTAGGGTCTGAGGCAACACCCGCGAGCTGAAAGAAACGGTTTGTTGTTGCACTCGGCCTTTGCAGACACTAATACACAGAATAAGAACCAACAGAGTTCAAGCACAGTATGAGAGCTGCTTCCATTAAATGTTCAGGGAAGGAGTAGGTTTAGAAAAACAAGGGCTGGGCTGGGTAACTACTAGAAAGGTCTGAAAAGTAGACACTCAACAACAGTTTTCAGGTAAACCGTTTAGTAGGTGTTAACAATTAGTGAAAATCACTTTCCAGCTCACATGTAACCTTTGTAGAGATGCTCCAAACAGAAACTCTACAGGTCCCACTGTTGATAAATGTTATTATTTTACCCTAATGACTGAAATGGAGCAATTAGTTCATTTCGTAACGGGAGAAAAGACTGTAACCTGGTTTGCCTTTTAGACCGTTTCTCAGTATGCTTGCACAGTATTAGACACACAGTTGAAAGCATGCAAGTCTTTTATATGTATACACCGTCCAAAAGCCTTGTCATTCTTAAGTAGTTTAAATAACTGAATAGCATCAATTTTCTCTGAGAGCTACCTTTAGTGACTTACAACAACTTCCCATAGGGAGGCTTTAAATAAAGAGGGCAAGAGGAACAATGGTTTCAGTCTTTCTCTCTGTCTTGTCTGAAATTTGTACTTTTTTCAACAAATTAGCTGTTTCTAAATGTATAATTTAAGTTAAGGCGAGGCAGCGTTATTTGTATAGCACTATTCAATGATCGTCCTTTTATACTAAGTTTCCCAGAGATCTTTATTTTACATACAAACTCCAACAGAAAAACAATATTTTGCAAAATGCAGTGAACAGATACAGTGGTGCTCAAAAGTTTACATACACATGCTTAAGTTGACTCAAGAGGATAAAAAAAAATCATGTTTTGGAAATTTATTTTAATACCTAATTAAAAAATGAGGTAAATCCAACCTTTAAGGACACCAATTTTCTTTGTGAATGAATAACGTATTGTAAATAAATAAATGTTCTTATTTAAAATACAGGGGTCATAAGTATACATCCCCCTATGTTAAATCCCATAGGGCAGGCAGATTTTATTATTAAAGGCCAGTTATTTCCTGGATTCAGGATATTATGCATCCTGATAAAGTTCCCTTGGCCTTTAGAATTAAAATAGCCCCACATCATCACATACTCTTCACCATGCTTAGAGATAGGCTTGTTTTATTTCAGTTAGACTAATACCTGGTTTGATTTGCTTGAGAGATGATTTTATAGAAAGTATCCCATGCCTACCTACTCATGGTGAAGAGTATGTGAGGATGTGGGGCTATTTTAATTCTAAAGGCCAAGGGAACTTTATCAGGATGCATAATATCCTGATCCAGGAAATAACTGGCCTTTAATAATAAAAATCTGCCTGCCTCTATGGGAATTTAACATAGGGGTATGTATACTTATGACCCCTGTATTTAAATAGAACATTTATTTATTTACAATACGTTATTCATTCACAAAGAAAATTGGTGTCCTTAGGTTGGATTTTACCTCATTTTTTAATTTAGGTATTAAATAAATTTCCAAAACATGATTTTTTTATTCCTCTTTTTAGTCAACTTAAGCATGTGTATGTAAACTTTTGAGCACCACTGTAGTACTGGCCTTTTGTCAATTAAACTCCAGACAGGAGTGTTGGGATTCATAGAGGGAAGTTTGTACTGTTTTTCTAAAATTAGTTTCACTAGAAATGGTTTCAAATAGTTAAGTTCTTGCCTTAAACTGCTGTATCCAGGGTACAGGTTATTTGAATGACTTTCTTTCTGTAGCACAAAAACTTGTCAAGTCTCAAAGGTTTAGTAGCATTGTATTCATGTGACTTCCAAATGTGAAATCAGGAAGATATACCTTAGCAGCTTACTTAAAGTTGCTGGCAGCAAAGTGGACAATAATAATCTTTTTGGTTAATACAGTTCATGCTCATTCATTTTGAAGGATTTTCCTCTTCCTGCTGCTGTATTTTGTAAGAGCTCGGTCCATTCTCTTTGAAAACCACTATATGATGTAACCACCAATTGCTTTTCTATTACCTTTCTTATTTCAGATCGCAACAACAATGTCAGTACAGTGGTTTAAAAGTCAAATCGTCTCTCTGTATCATTGATCAAACCCGAGATGCTAACATTTTTTGCAGAAAAGGGAAAAATAGTCCTGAATATCTGGCCAGAGTACTGTTAAATATGCATATTCAACACTGTATAGTATCTGCTGACTCTAATTTTGTAGTTTTAATCACATTAACACATAAGCAGCATGCTGGTCATGCATGCTGCTTATGTGTCAGATAAAGTCTATAGCTGCTCGCTTGCTGTTATTATTCTTTGTCATTTTATTTTTGGCTCACTTCAATATGTAAAGCCATATTTCCATAGACTCTATGTAACTCACTGGACCAGCCTCAACACGTGACCATTGGGATTGTTTAGTAATCAAGTTCCCCATGGGCTAGTCGGTAGGAAAGGGAGAAAAATTACCTCGGCATTATGACAAGAATATAAATTCCCAGCATAACGGAGATTGTCTACAAAGTAGATAGTTCTTCGCATTTCTATTTGTTTTGCTGCTCACTGCCCCTTAGGTCATGTTTTCAGTGCACCTCCATCACTCAGTGTTTGATATTTTTGTCAATAAATAAGCGTGAGGCACCCTGTGTTAGACATGCTCTCTGGGTCTCAGCTCGGCCCTGAGTGAATACATATTTATTCCAATGTTTAGCCAATGTAAAATTGTTTGATTTTTTTTTTTTTTATGCTGGCTGCTCACAGCATTTCTGTTTGATTTACTCAATCCAAAGGTCACAACAGGGGAGCATTATCTGCCTCATTTATGCATATGTTTACATGCTTTCCAAATTGTCCGTGTAGAACCAAGGCGCCATGATAACTGTAAATATTCTTATAGCTGTAATATAATAACTGTCTGCACAGCGTCTCATTCTCCTGCTACCATAGTCCACATAAGATAATATACTCATCTAAGTCACCTTCCATCAATATATATATATGGCTGGAAGCAATGAGCTTAATGAACAGTAGGGAGACTTTTTTCGCCCTGCCTCTCAGGCCACATGCAGGCTGCCCTACTTAAAACTGCTGGCGCTGTAAGGAAAGGAATGCCTGCATTACTAAAACTACTCAGTGCAGAAAAAAGGTCCAGCCAACACAGGTTTTCCTGTAATAGTTTTATTTGCAATTAATATTATCCTTAAAAAATGTATAGAAGTGAACACCAGTCAAAGAAAAACAACAGTCAAGCACCGAGCACTTTCTCTCAGAGAGCATCCATCCATCCATCCATCTTCAACCGCTTATCCGGTATTGGGTCGGGGGCAGCAGCTCCAGTAAGGGACCCCAAACTTCCCTTTCCCGAGCCACATCAACTAGCTCCGACTTGGGGATCCTGAGGCGTTCCCAGGCCAGGTTGGAGATATAATCTCTCCACC
>NC_045736.1:28896332-28934548 GCF_008692095.1 Etheostoma spectabile
TCTTCCCCGAGGCCTCCTTCCAGCTGGACGTGCCTGGAACACCTCCCTATGGAGGCGTCTAGGAGGCATCCTTACCAGATGCCCGACCACCTCAACTGGAAGGAGCAGCGGCTCTACTCCGAGCTGCTCTCGGATGACTGAGCTTCTCACCCTATCTCTAAGGGAGACGCCAGCCACCCTCCTGAGGAAACCCATTTCGGCCTCTTGTACCCTGGATCTCGTTCTTTCGGTCATGACCCAGCCTTCATGACCATAGGTGAGGGTAGGAACGAAAATTGTCCGGTAGATCGAGAGCTTTGCTTTCTGGCTCAGCTCTCTTTTCGTCACAACGGTGCGATAAACAGAATGTAATACCGCACCGGCTGCTCCAATTCTCCGACCAATCTCACGCTCCATGGTCCCCTCACTCGCAAACAAGACCCCAAGGTATTTAAACTCCTTCACTTGGGGTAAGGACTCACTCCCTACCCGAAGAGAGCATAAGAAATCAAAATATTTTCAGGGGGGTTAGCTTAACATCCACAACATTCCACTTCCGGGATTGCTCCGTTGCCGCCGGAAATTCGGCCGGAGGAAGGCCTCATTTTGGCCTGATATGCGTTGCCTTGGGTTTCCTTTGCATTGGCATTAACAACTCCGGTCGATTTATGAGGGAAACGTTTAACCTTGTTTTTAGATTATTTTTTTTTGCCATTTGTAGGCCTTTATTTGACAGGACAGCTGAAGACAAGAAAGGGGAGAGAGTGGGGAATGACATGCAGCAAAGGGTCGTAGGTCGGAGTAGAACCCCAGCCCGCTGCGTCAAGGATTAAACCTCTATATATGGGCAACTGCTCTACCAACTGAGCTATCCGGGTGCTCGATGCAGGGTGAATCCAGACAGCTAGCCTGACTATCTGGCAAATCTGAGTTTCTGTTTCACGACTAAAACAACTTTTGAACGTTCACATTCCACCAAAACAAGTTCCTTCCTGAGCCTATTCCACCGCAGCACCGCAGATTTTCCCGGCATCGTTGCTCCATCCGGCACTTAGCACCGCCCAAGGCTATTGTGATAGGTTTAAAGAAATGCCAATAAACAAGATCACATTTTTTTCCAATCCTGCAATGCTATTAGGATTCGCCACACCCTCCTCATTCACAGCACCGCACGGTCTGTAGATCTGGCAAAGCAAGACTAATGTCATCATAACATTTCTTTTGTATGAATGTACTGTACAGTACATATTTTTTTATTTCTTTTTTTTACTTTAACCTACACCCTGGAGTATAAAAATAATATATTCACACTTTCAGAAAATCTAATTTAATTGGCCACATTTTAACTAGAGAATGTTACAACAAAGGGAAGTGTAGTTCATGAAAGTAAGTCACAAGCTGTTACAACCAGACCACAATGGGGTCGAAATTCCTTTGTGTAATTGTTGTTTTAGTTTCTTTCAAGCGCTCTCATCAGACTCCCACTCTATTTCTCCCATGAGACCATTTTTTTCAAGTGAGATGCTTCTTCGTGTTATTACTATTCAGAAATGGCTTATAGGATGCTGATACTATCTCCACGTGTTGTTGAGCGATAAGGCAGCAGGTAAAGATCCCATTCAAATTGCCTTTTTTCAGTGCTGATCTCCTCTTCCTTTCACTGTCCAGGCCTGGTGGCCTGTTGTGTATCCAATTAATATGTGCATTTAAGCTAATATTGTGCTGTCAATACTATGCTGACCTACAGCAAATCTGTTCTGCTTCAGCTAAGTTAATTGTTATCTTCTGAGGCGTGCAAATAGACTTTTAGAATATATTCTAAAGTCTTCATTCAAAATGATTTAATGGGGGGGGAATTCAAATGGCTTGAGAAATGACACCACATCTCTGCCAGGAAGTTTCTATCTTGATTCTTATTATGACTTTTCATTTAATTAAAAACTGAGAAATACTTATGGAACTTATGATGGGGTGTTTCAGTTTTGTCCCTCTCCTTAGGCAGACAATAATGGAGGATGGGACTCTACGTATCGCCAACATCTCCAAATCTGATGGAGGCAGGTACACATGTTTGGCCAGAAACCATTTTGGAGCATCCAGCAGCACAGGGACACTGGTGGTGAAAGGTATTTCTTCTTTTTTTGTCTCCACAGGTTTTCTCTACTGTACCTTTTTAAACCAAGGCTTTAAACTTTTGTTAAGGGAAGAAAATACTAGCTCAAGCATGAAATTGATATGAAAAATAGAGGCGGATTATGTTCCTGCCGCTTTGACAGATGTATAAGTCATCTATGGTTTTGTCAGCTGTGAGTTATTGTTCATGTAGCAGAGGAAAGGCAAACCACCACCGTCTATAGCTGTGATTGAGGAATATTTTGTCACTAACATTTAATTTAAAAAGAGCTCGCGTAGCATTTTCAGATTTGGGTTTTTAAATAATGATGATTATAGAGAGAGACTTTTCTTTTACTTTCTAGTTGGCATTGTGATTGCAGTGTGTTTAATTATTCATTACTGACTTATGAGAGGCATTCGCTTCCTAAGTGAAGTTATTTAAGGTCACTTAATTACACTGATAGAGCCAAATCTGTCTCACTATTCTGGGCAAATGAAGCTTTATTACTTTCTTCATCTTGCTGGAATTTTATAGAGATACAGTGCTGCATACAGTAACAAATAATTCTCCCTTTTGCTTCCATAATGGTGTAGAGCCTACCAAGATTACAGTCCCACCCTTGAGTTTGGACGCCACTGTCGGACAGAGTCTTGTGCTGCCATGCGAGGTGTCTAGTGATTCGTCCCCAAGTCCCATCTTCAAGTGGTTTTTCAACGGGAAAGCCATTGATTTCAGCAGGCAGGACCACTTTGAGATGATTGGAGGGGTATGTACTGTATAATATGGGTGAAAACTATTTTTGAGATTTTAGGCAAAGAAAATCACCACCAAGGATTTGACATACATGAGTCTATAATATTCACATAAAATGTCAGTGTGCTTTAAATTTGAATGCGTCTCAACCATCAAAAACTAAACTGCTATGAGACCCACTTCAGCTATTCAATGATAGTAAAGCATTACTGATGATTACTAACATTACACAGAAATGGAGATGTACATCATCTTAAAGGGATAGATTGACATTTTTGGACGGTTTGCTTTGTTGAGAAGATCAGTACCACTCTACAGAGTGGTTTTAATCTTCTCATAGATTTTTAGCAAGGAAATGAACAAAGTGAAAAGCAGCATGGTGGTCCCTGGTCGTCCTGGGCCTTTCAGTGTTGAGTTTGCATGTTCTCCTTGAGTGTGTGGGTTTTCTCCGGGTACTCCAGTTTTCCCCACCACTAAAAATATGTTCCCCTCCCTCTCTATCAAGCTGATGTGGTGAGCGTCTGGCGTTGTAAGGCTGCCATGCATCACCCAGGTGGGTGCTACACATTGGTGGTGTTAGGGAGTAGTCCCCCATCTGAAGCGCTGTGGGTGTCGATAATGAAGTGCTTTTTAAATGTAATGAATAAAGAAGGGAATTTCTCACAATGTCAGACTATTCCTGTAAGTAGGTAAGACTGAACGGATGACAACATAAAAGCACCAAGATAATTGTAAGGTTTTAAGGTGGATTTTACCTTTAAGCCAACGTGAAGAAACTAACCTAATTCACAGATGTGACTGTGTGTTTTTTCTAAGCGGGAAACCTGCAAGTAGGAATGACATTTCTGCATTCCCGGAGGTGATCTCACTGTATGAGCAAATCAATTAATTTATCCCCGCACAAAGGAGCCTAAATGTTTGTAATTATGACATTTATGCTCCCTCGGATTGCACACCAAGCCCACTGATGTTGCTGTACAGCACTGACATTTCCAGAGTGAATTGCAACAGCTGATTAACTTGCCTCAGTTTTTTACACAAAGGGACAAATTTCTGAATTGCTGTAGTTTTTTTTTTTTTTTTTTTTTAACTGTGTGTGTGTACTGTATGTGTGCGCACGTGCGTACTGCATGTGTATACGGCAGTTAAGACCAAAAAGGGACACTAACAATTTGTTAGTGTTGCTTTTGTACTTAACAGTAAGAGTCATTCATCTGAGCCATAAAGGTAAAGTATGAACACAACAAACACGTGCCCAAAGAAAACCACTGTCATTTTCATAGCCTTTATTACAATGTAAAGCAGAATTAATTTGTTTTGCTAGACTCTCATGTCATCTTTTTTCCAGTGGTGTTGTGGTGAATTCTTCCAAAATTCTTTTGTGGAGGATTTACTGCATATGACTGAGAAAGAAATTGAATGTGTTCTGAGGATTTCCATACTTCTTCTTTTTTTTGTGACTTTGCTACTTTTGGTGTTTTTCTTCCTCTGCAAGACTTTTCTACAAATATGCTTTGTCATTAGGGATTTGCCGGTGACCTGATGGTGAGGAACGTTCAGCTAAAGCATTGTGGGAAGTACGTGTGTATGGTACACACTGAAGTTGACACCGTCTCGGCAGCAGCAGACTTGATTGTCAGAGGTATGCCTCTTCCTCCTTTCTTATAATGCTTGTCATTTTTTGAGACTCTACGGAGGTTTTCAATCTCTTGATGCTTGTTTTTTGAAGTAGTGTGTGTGTGTGTGTGTGTGTGTGTGTGTGTGTGTGTGTGTGTGTGTGTGTGTGTGTGTGTGTGTGTGTGTGTGTGTGTGTGTGTGTGTGTGTGTGTGTGTGTGTGTGTGTGTTTCTCGTAATATTATGACACACACATGTCACTGCTCTCAGATAAGAACTGTAATACCAAGCCAGCCAGAATTTCCCAGACCAGATTGAAAGAAAATGTTTAATGTTGTGATCTTCGCAATAAAATGTCTTTGATGTGACGTCTCGAGTATTGGCCAACCAGCTTCAGGATGTCTACGTCGTCTCCATCTTCACCTCATTCCCTTCAAATTTTCAACCTTCACTCCAAAGTAGTGTTCATTACTGTGGCAAAGAACACTTGTTGTGAGGTCAGCCTTGTTTCTGGCACTATGATGTAATATTCTGTTTAATTACCGTAACGTTAGGTAACTAGTTGGTAAAGTAACGATAACCTTCCAAATAGTTGTCTTGTAATATGATAAAATCCGAGCGGCAGTTGCTGGTTGGATTGCCAGTACAGAGCTCTGGGACGTCGGCTACCAGCGTCAGTTGTTAGCCATCAGTAGGTGTCTGCGAGACAGGTACAGATTACGGTCCTTACAGGGGCCACGGAGTGACAAAAAAAATGAGCGTCGTGAGGCAAGACTAATCAAGGTTAGAAAAAAAAGATCTTTGTTTGAATATAAACACTCCTGAGGAACGAACAAGCGTTTGCTGGGTGAATGTATTTTCGCCTCAAAGTGAACTATGCCCTCTGGCTTGAGAGCACGGTGTTTTGTGTTGTGCTATTTTATTTTGAGATTATTTTACATTGAATATTGGAGTGCATAAATAAGTGTTTTGGCATGGCTTGCCGAGTGGCACTATCCACGGTATTGAAAGAGGCATCAGAACTATGTGCAATGTTGACATCCGTTTTATAAATGACGAGAATTGGATTGTGAGGATAAAAACAGTTAGAAAGCCTGTAATGGCTGAAAAATAAAACAACTAAAAAATTCAGTCATGTTTGTCGGCTCATTTATTTCCTAATTGTCTTCTCAGAGTACACCAGAGTGCTACATTTTAAAGTGGATATTTAAAAAAAAGTGTTTGTCACATTTTTCACCTATTAAGAGTTTGCAGGTATGATGTTACAGCGCTATCTACTGTATTGTAGGTATATGATGGTCTTTTGGTAAAGTAGCATTGATCCCTTTGAGGGGGGGGGTTACATTTTGTCCCCACCAGGGATAAAAATAATTTAGCAGAGGCATGGATACATAGAGCAGAAAGGGGGAAAACACACGCTTTCCTCTGGAAACTCGCACCCCGACTATACATTTTCAATTCCAAATTGATCATTACTGATAGAATGTTACTCCTTTTTGCATTTAAATGGTAGTGAGAAATTCAAAAAAGTCACATTAACTTTTACAAATACAAAATAGCCGAGGACGCTGATTGGGGATTGGAGCTCTTTAGAGTTACATATACAACTAAAAGTTACATGGTAGGATGTGATGCCTGAACACAATATTTAGGTAACTAACAAAGACAAGTTCTGAGAGTGTGAGGTTGTGAGAGCAAAGACAACTTCCATATACAAGGACACCTGCTGTTTTCAATAATGAAGGCTCAGTGCACAACAGTATGCTCCAAAAGGGTCATGGAATATAAATTGGAAGGGTGTGGTGATGAATTATTTTCCGTTTCTTAGCGAGTCACAGTATTGGCCTGATCCCTTTTACTGTAAACAGCTGTGCCAATCACATCCATGATTGAAATGGATAACCACATGGAGAGGAAATAATACTGTTGTCTGGGAGGTTCAGATTGGCAAAGCATGACATCAAGCTCCGGCAGCTAAAGTCAGATGATGCAGCTTTTACACACGGATTGTATGTTCCTCTATGCATAATATGAAACCAAGCATGGTTGATACCCAGTGATCTTCTTTCAGCAGCAGTTAGTCCCGCTGAGGGCTCAGTGCTACTTTTACAGATTTGTGGGCTTAGCAGGAAATCTCTCATGAGTTACCCAAGTCCCTGTCTGTTTGTTTGATCTCATGTTGCTGCGTTCCCTAATTTCAATGAGAACTCAATTGAAAATCCTGCCTTGTTTTCTAAATCCCTAAACTGGTCTCTCATGTTATTGTTGAATAATGATTTTTCTCCTCTTCGTGAGACCAGGCTCCACAAGAAGAGCATTTTTATTATTTTTCTTTTGGGTGATTGCACACGTCTCCAGAAATAGTTCCTCTCACTTGATAATACTTCATCATTCACCTGAGCATGATTTTTTTTCATAGTTTAAAAATCTTTTTTTTTTCCATTACCAGGTATGTGATAATGTTATATTACAGTTCAAGCGTGGGGATATTTTAAAGCTGAAATTTGAATTTAGTTTAACTTAAATTGAAACTCACTGGCCACATATATAAGTTAACTCATACAATAGATGGCCTAACATGAGGGAAGTGCACTATTCAGTGTATTGATTAGACTGACACTACCAATAGAACTCATTATATCTCCACTAGCCCTTAAATGAGGTTGTTAAGCTGAGTTTTGAATCACTTCTGAGTCTTTGAGATCTGGCTGCTCTTGTAGAGTGTGGCTGATGCAGGTGTCTGTCCTTGTTTCTGGGTGTTGCAGGACCTCCTGGTGCCCCGGAGAGCCTGGTGGTGACTGACATTACTGACACCACTGTGCAACTGTCCTGGGGCTCTGGACCTGACAACCACAGTCCTGTTACCACGTACATGGTACAGGCCAGGACCCCCTTCTCTATCGGCTGGCAGACTGTGAGAACAGGTAACAGCTCCTCATTTTCAATTTAATGTTAGTCAATACAGAGGAATTATAATGTACTGTGTGAGTCTCTGGTCATTGGAGACTTTACTCTCTTTCTCAGATGCAAATACTTTCTATTTAGTTAGCGGCCAATAGAAATTGCAGTCCCATTTTTAAAGTAATGGATAACTGTTAACTTTTTGTGGAAAAGTGCGCCCAAAAAATACCAGAATCCAATCGGTAACAGTAGTCCTGTCACTCATGTGACATGTTGAGCAATGTTTAGTAATTTTAGTAAGTAATTTCTTCATGCTTGAAACACATGAACACATCACAAAAAAAATAATTGTTGCCTTGAGTGAAAACATGCAGCATGTTCCAACTAACTGGTTCTGGGTTTTTGAGAACAATCAAGATATTTAAGTTTCCAAAAATCCAGTTAAAATGCACCAGCTTTATACAGACATGTATAATGAGAAAACATTTAGGTCACAAGGATCCCTTTAAGGGTGCTCCAGCAATTTAGCATTGCAGTTTTGTTGGGGGGGGGGGGGATTACAAGAGGCTTAACAGCAAAGTTGGCGATTTCCTGTCTTAGAGGATCCAGTGTTTCAGGAACTTAACCCATACTAGATACGCTATTTCACATAATGCAAACAAGGATTCTCTTGATGAAGGTCCTGAGGGACCAAAACGTTAGTTTTTGAAAAAAAATGTGATTCTATATCAAGAGCAGAATGTGGGATTTTTTCCGTTGTTTCATAATGCAATCAAAAATATATTGTGTTAGGTTCTCCCTGCCTGGCCTTCCAATCTCCCCACCCCAACTCATAACACTGCCTTTCTGTTTAAAAGTTCAAATTCTAGACAGTTCCGTTTAGCACCATAAAGGTCATTATGCAGTTGACAGTCATAAGTTGATGACTTAAAGTGCTCATATTATGCTTTTTGGCTTTTCCCCTTTCCTTTATTGTGTTATGTATCTTTTTGTGGACGTTACAGGTTTACAAAATGAAAAAGCCCAAAGTCCATCCCAAAGGGATTTACCATCTTCCAGAGAAAACACTGCTTCAAACTAGACTGACAAGGTGTTGGGTCTGGGAACTCACCATGCCCAATTAAAGGGGTGGGATAAACAGTTGTCTTTCAAAGTCCCTCTGCACGCAATAGGATATCGCTACAGCCAACCAGAGCAACGCTAGTTAACATATCAAACTTTTGCTGGATGTGGTTGGCAAAACTCCGAACAAATCTTCCTTTTTTAAGAATGACTGCAGTGCTTAACTCCAAGTCTTTCAGAGTCGCAGCTAAAGCCAATTTGAAAGACCGCTGTTCACTAGCAGCAGCAGCCATCTGCTTTGTTTTTAAGTAGCAGGAAATTCACATGGAACCGTCGCAACTCTGCCGTCAAGGCACACAACACACAGGGTAAAGAAAAAAGGAGATGCAGCAACAAAAATATGGTCTTTTTGAAAATTAAAACACACAAACCTATTCTGGTACAACCTCTAAATACATTTATGAACCTGAAAATGAGCATAATATGAGCACTTTATAACAAGGAAAGAATTACAGAATCAATTATTTCCGCAAACGCAATCCTTGCATTTATGACTTAAATTGCATTATGACATGCAGACATTGCTGTGCAATTTCCACAATAATTGCATGTGTACAATACTGAATATCCTGTAATTGGAATAATATTAAATGTCATCACTTCATTTTGATGTACTTCACTAGTTTGTGCAATGTTTTTATATTTTGTATTTTACATTTGTTGGAGTCAAATTGTGAAATGTGCCTCAGTAAAACATAAACTAAATAAAAAACACATCTCAATTCTAAATTCTTTAATCCTAGTTCCTGATTCTGTGCCTGGACAGATGATGCATGCAACAGTGAACGATTTAAACCCCTGGGTGGATTATGAATTCAGGGTGGTGGCAATCAACAGTGTTGGTGTTGGAGAACCCAGCACGCCATCAAAACAGATTCGAACCAAAGCAGCAGGTATTCCTCAATTTGTTGTTTCTCTTCATAACAAATTTATCAGTCCCACTTGGGAGATATAATTTAACCGTTTCGGTCAGTGCACCCTGTGATGACCCTGTGATGTTGCTTATTTTTAAATCTCTTGTTTGCTTCTATGCCAATACTTATAATTACTCAGTCATATGCAAAAGTAAACAAGAACTGGACATTGAATTGAGGCTCTACACTGAGCTTCTGTATGTCTCCAATCTGGAACATGGTTTATACTTGCATTAACTGAAACGTTGGCCTATGTGTACATGAGTCATCGACATGAAGGTGTCTATTTTGAGCTGGTTAGCTAAGTAATTCCATCCCGCTGGTTGAATCACAAGGGAACAAGACTCCCGTTGTGCCTCACACATGGGGCAGACACACCATGCTGGGCTTATAACGTCGACCAAATTCCTCTGATTTGTGATTAACCTGTTGTATGTAAATAAGAAACTCTACAAAGTGACTGTTACCACCTCATTCAAAGCTGTGTGGTTTAACAGAATTCTCTGCACCTGCCTGAGACATTACAGCCCAAACGCAGGAATGACTTTCTTTGTTTTCTTTGTGCCTGTTTAGTTCCCAAGGTTGCACCAGTTAATGTGAGTGGTGGCGGAGGAGCTCGAGGAGAACTCGTTATCATGTGGGAGGTAAGAGGATCATAGGCATTTCTGGTTGGGCATTCATTGTGGCTTTTTTTTTCCCTTCAAATCTCTTTGATGAGAATGGACTTCTGGCAGAGTTCGTTTTTCTGCCGTGGCCTGGCTTCTGTGAAATGGCTTTTAATTAAAAGCAGAGCTCTTCTGATTTGCTGCCTGCTGACTCCCCCTGTTGTGTAAATCAAAATGGAGATACAGAGCTAGTGCACATTTCATATTTGTAAATCTAGAATAAGGTGACAACTTTACATTTCTTGGATGTGTTTCAAAGTGCAGCAATATGCTGTATTGGTGCATTTGTGGGACATAAAACACCATTTCTACTTTACTTTCTTTACAACCCCCTAATTTAATTTCTGCTCACAGTTGTTTGGCTCAAAGGCGTGACTTTTCTGTCCCTATCTCAGCCAGTTCCAGAGGAACAACAGAGCGGAGAGGACTTTGGCTATGTTGTGGCTTTCCGCCCACTTGGCAGCAGCACCTGGATCCAGACAGTGCTGGCATCACCTGATGCATCAAGATATATTTACAGAAACGACAGCATAGCACCCCTGTCCCAGTTTGAAGTGAAAGTGGGAGTCTACAACAGCATGGGAGAGGGGCCTTTCAGCCGCATTGTCAAAGTGTTTTCTGCAGAAGAAGGTGAGTGCCGGCACATGCTGCAAACAGAAATAAAGTTGGTCATGTTAATTCAAGAAATGTACTCTTAATTGCAATCATGCATAATTCATGATCTTTTCTATTCAGAGCCCTCTGAGGCGCCATCAAGAGTTTGGGCCCGCCCTGTGTCAGCCTCTGAGATCGAAGTGTACTGGGAACCAATTCCCCCCGGGTCCAGCAGTGAGAAGATCATTGCATACGAGGTATGAAAAAGAAAAGTTATTTATATTTCAAATAAGGTGTAGACATTAATCCCAAAATGACAGATAATAAGCTGGCGTTCATTTGAATAGAACCACCGGTGGTGACAACATGGAGATATACTGCACGTGTTGGAGCAGCAGATTTTTCACGGGCTAATCTAGAGGATGAATAGGTCTGTTGGCAGCTGTTCCCGTCTCCAAAAGACCTCAATTCCAAGGCTGTCTGAGAGCTTCAATTCCCAATAATAAATAAATAAGAGAAAGTGTGAACATCATACATCACTATCCTCTACAACAAACCCTCTCCTGGGATTTAGCTGTGGAAAACCTAGGAAAAATAATAATAATCTTTCCTAAACCCCAGTTGTGTTTTATGGTAGGGCGTGCCCAGTTGCCTGACCTCTGCTGAGAAGCGTTGAGGCCATCGCCGGTGTTTGGTACACACATTGTTATACGACAGGGGTTTGAAATACCATGATGGCATTGTGGGAGCTAGACAGATCTGTTCAGCTGAGCAATGTTTGCATGAATAGTCATGCTGAAATGGGGAAACTAATTGTACAATTTTAAATTGTAATTGATTTTCAAATGTTGAAAAAATATATCTTTATTTGGCTACTAGATATTTATTCCAATTCACACAGTGACAAACTTTTACTAAACATGTCCGCTGGGTTTTTGTGATGTATTCTAATGTATTTAATTTTAAGCTAAATTGACTCTCAAATCATATTTCAGTGGAACATTTCAATTGCAGAGGCTGGGCACAATGCCAACAAGTGTACTTAACAGGACTACTACAGTCAGTTGTGTTTCACTTTGGTTTATAATTTAGGTAATTTAGCAACTGCACATATACAGTGATTCCCTCTGCCAAGGAGGTTGTGTTTTGCGTCTCAGTCTGTCTGTTTGTTTGTCGGCAGGATTACAGAAAAACTACTGACCCGACTTTCATGAAAATTTGTGGAAGGGTGTAATATTGGCCAAGGAGGAAACCAGTACATTTTGGAACTGATCAGAATCACAGGGCAAATTGTCTTTCACTTTTGTTAACTTTGCAGGATATGGAATTTGTGCTGTGCATGTGGTATTGAAATAATTGGAAAAATTAGTTCCCAACTTGGAAAATTCACGCTGAATTATTATTGTGAGATAGGGCATGCCTTGAGGGAGGTCTGCACTATCAGAGAGCCCTTCTAGTTATCAAAACTACTCTGGATGAACAGATGTTGGGGCTGCTTTTAAAAAGTGACTTATTTCATATTTAGTTAGCCATTTAGTTTCAGAACTTAACAGTTGTCGAATGCTTATACAAAGAGTTTGACATTAAATCACACATGAAATATGTTACACTGCTTTAATGGAGAAGACATCACTCAGTTTCCCTAATGATTCAGTTAAGTGGGCTGTGAAGAAGAAGGTGTGGAGTGTGTAAGTAAGCGATAGGCCTCAGTATCAATCACTTCAACTAGCCTGTAGGAAATACTTTTCTACAATGTATAGTAATGCATTTGAATACAAGGAATGATTCAACCCATTTATGCCCAGCTCTGCAGGCTACAGCAATCGTTTTTCACCAACACATCTGTTCATAGATAGTTTTGTTTTCCCAAAAGTACAGGTTTCCCACATATCCTAAAGTTGTTCCTGACACTAAGACTTCATCATTCCTCAAGTACGCTCGCTCATTACCCTTCGAGCTGTCAAGGGAATGGTCACCAGGTGCACTGCCACTTATACCAGCAATAACTAATGGCCACTTTGTGAGCATTGGAAACGAGCTGTAAACCCCAAAAGTGATATGTTATCACACTTTAAGCTGATATGGCAAATGTGTGAGCAGACAGCTGTGTACATATGTGTTTTTTAAATATCCAGACACACAAAGCAACATTAGCATGTGCCACTTCCTGTGCTGTGCTATTAGAATGATGAAATCTACATAGGAGAAGACTGCAGTGACTCAATTAAAAGGGCTGCAAGATGGCCAAACAGTAACCTGTTCTTTATGTAGGTTATTCTATAAAAGGTAAAGTGAAGGAACTTCTTGTACCTGGGTATCACTGACACATGAGAACAAATGTGTATGTTGGGGTAAATCGACAGCTTGATGGACTAGTTCCAGGAGCTACTTACAGTAAAATGCAGAACTGTGTCTGTACAATTCGTTACATGTAACACAGTGGCTTAGCATTTTAGAAAAGTATACCTGCTTTTCCTAATCCCAGAAAATAGCTGGACTACAAACTGTTGTATCTGGATTTGGTCCTTTGGAAGAACTCCAAAAATAGCTTCCTTCTGTAGTTGCTTCCAAATGCCCTGTCCATACACACACAGGTATTTGGTGTTGGGAATCAACAGTGATCCCTATTTAGAACCAGTTGCAGCTAATTTATTTCTGGAGAAATGTCCGGCGCCAACTGATTTCTCTGATCTCTAACACAGACACTGTGAAGCAAGGTTTCCAGGATGCATGCTCTTTGAGTATGTTTTATGTGGCACTTGAGCTGTGGGAGAAAAGACAGCATGTGGTATTGTGTGGGTGCATTTTATCAAACAGATGTTTTTGCCCTTTTAGTGTTGTTCTTATGATGGATGTTCTGTGTTCCTTTAAGAACAAAAGTGTTTTTGTTTAGATTAGACAATCACTCTCAAAACCTTTCTTTTATTTATTTAAAAAGGAACGGAACAAATTAAAAAACTGGTTTGATAATTAGAAACAATACTGCAGACCGAACTAAAAAAAAATCCTCTCGGCAGCCAGCTGTGGAGCAAAGAGCTTGGAGAGCTCTTGCATGCCTCTGCCTATATCTGTCCCAGCAGGGTAGATCAGCCCTAAAAAGGGATCTCCATGTGTGTGGTCCAACAAACAGTTAGGTATTGGTACCAGTGCTTTTTGATTTCAGTGAAGTGTCCTCCAACATGTCTGCTTGATGTGTTAGGAGATGACAAATTCACGTTCAAGTGTCAGCCTGACCCTGTTGCTGAAGACAAGTAGGTGAGGAGTGATGAGGAAAAATATCTTTAAACTCAAATACTTTATTAAGCAAAACCACACCATTTACATTAAGCTGCAGATTTGAGGTGCCCCGCAATCACGTCTTTCCTATAGTAACTGCACCACCGCAACAATAACACTACACTACCATATAGAATACTCAGTAGCATTGTTGTCATATACCACTTTGAGTTGAAAAGCTATTTAAAAGGTATGAGAGACCTGATGTGACTGGCTGAGAGGATAATGACTCGCCCTTCAATTTATCTCCCACTTCACCCAACCTTTTGGCACGGCAGCTTCATTATTTGCCAGACACCAACTAGCCCTCAAATGCTGGAAGAACACTAAGGGCCATATCTTCCACCCAGCGCAGTGCAACACCGCACCATTGACCTACAAAACCTGGTCTAAAGTCAGTAGCGCAGAATTTCATTGTTATTGTAACAGCGCAAAAGTAAAATGCACCTAGGCTCGTGCACAGCGCACACACACTATGCTTGTTTTACACACAGGGACCCGCAACAGCACACAAACATGCAAAAGATTACAAATAAAAATATTACAATGTGAAATAGAATTATGATATGATCTGTTCGCACGCTTTCACTTCCCACACAAGCAGATCAGTTTCTTCTCCTGAAAATCTCTCCTTCCTGCAAATCCACCTTAATAATAGCAATGTGCCAAGGTACACACGTGGCTGTTAAATGGAATGCAAGATGACACTGATTGGTTTGTTGCATGTTATGGCCAAAACACACCTATGAATTAATTAAAGCATGAAGTACAACCCTTTTGAACCATGCGCCTGGCTGGTGGTTTGTACACGCCCTAAAGGCTACGCCAGGCCGTTGAAATAGCCCCCTTTTTCTGTGTGTCCGCTAAATGTGGCAATATTAGACGTTTTTTTTGGAGTGTACACTATGAGGACACAACATAAACTAAACTAATACAGCCTTTGTCATGTGGAAACGGAGAGCGTTGGACACAAATGCAAAGACGGCAGACACATAAGTAAGCTTGAGGATTTATTTTAATGGAAAAATCCCAACAAACAAAAGGAGTCCTGGATACAGCAGGCTAAAGGGTAGAGAACACAACTACCCACAGGCAAAATACAAAAACAAAAACCGGTAGAATCCATAAAACAGAAACAGGCAGAATCCAAAAAACAGAAACAGTGGCAAGCTAAATCCTCTACCGCAGACAATAATCTGACACATGACAAAGACAATAGAGACTAAATACAAGAGGTAATGAGGTGAAACAAGAGACATGTGACACAAGAACTCAGAAACAAGTGAAACATATCAGGGTGGGGTAGACAATCACAAAAGGTGGGAAAACACAAGACAGGAAGTAAAACACAACAAGACAGAAAAACAGACTACTGAACACCCTTCCATAACTTTAATTTCACCCATCAGTTACTGTCGCTACAGCTGTCATTTCTAATTCTAGCAATGCACAGTTTACAGTGATTATGATGGCATCCAAACCACTCCAAACGTTTGGTAAGCTTTAAAACCAAAGGTCCTTGATTTCAGTCAGAAGCAGAGAAAAAAGGAAAGGCTTCTGATTTTTAGCCAGTGACCCTCTTTTTGCTGATATGACAACTGTCACGGGCATATTCTATTGCATTTGAATGTTCTCGGCTGACTCGTACGAAAATGAGAAACTTTCAAAAGAGTAATAAGTAAGTAAGAATACACACAGTTGTTAAATCATGAACACATGGATTATTGCAGGGATGCCACTTAGCACAATAGTTATACCGAGTCAGTTTAAAAAAAAAATAAACATACTTTTTTTTTTTTTGTATATCACTATCATTTAATTCTAACATACCAATCTTTCAGATGTTTACTATAGAAATACAACATAATTTACTCGTACAAAAACAATTTTGTCATGTTTAAAGGGGCGCTATGCAGTTTTGGCCATTTATTTTTGCAGTTTTCTTCATCAAGCTCCCCCTACAGCTTCAGAATAGATATTTGGCACCTCCTATGTTTACTTGTGTCTGACTGCTCACTCGGCCAATTTGCCATTTCCTCTTTCTCTGTTCCTTCAACAATGCTTTCCTAGCTTTTTGTTTCTTTTTTTTACCAGCTCAGCCATGACAATATTGTGAAAAAAAAACTCCATTGCTACCTTGGTAGCCGCTTCTTGAATTGGCGTAAGTGTGCAGTGCCGCGAAACAATTTGTTACATCGCAAGACCTGATATCACACGATACTTCCTGACACTGGCCGAAAGTTGCAAGGGTGTTTTTCACCCTAGACCCAGTTTTTCCACTCACAGGCGCTAGGGGGGAACCAATTGACTGATTGATTTTAGTTGACCTCTTAAATATAAAAATATGAAAACAGAACTCTGTGTCATACATTACACAAAAAGTCAGGAATGACACAATAAAGCCTAAAGACTTGTTTCCATTGTGGTTCCTCCACCTATCAACTCGAAAAAAGTCATATAACCGTCCCAATGACTCCGAAGCTGTTAAGAAAAAATGAAGCTTAAGTAACCGCGTAGTTCCCCTTTAACAGCTTTTGTCAGAGCAGATTAACCCACTGTTTATTCCATTCCGTAGACTTTGTTTCTTGTATTTTTCAGTTTAGAAAAAGTTGCACTCTGCTTCTGCATTTGGAGAAATCCAAAGCTTGACAAGCCTGCCATCGGTAGTTACAGTTGCTAGGCTACGGATGAACAATCATTGTTTGTGGAAGGGTTTTAGCAACGGTCAATTTCCTTTTACAATATGAGAATTGTTACGAGAGACAACAGAATACCTGCAGTTTTCCACGCCATGCAACTTTTCTTGAAGAATTTCCCAAATTTGTAGACACATTTTTGTTTCATGATCATTA
This sequence comes from Etheostoma spectabile, assembly GCF_008692095.1. NCBI lineage: Eukaryota > Metazoa > Chordata > Actinopteri > Perciformes > Percidae > Etheostoma > Etheostoma spectabile. The sequence goes on from NC_045736.1 coordinate 28,913,120, forward strand.
CATATTTGGTACATTCAGCCTTCATGTGGACGGTGAGCTCTGCTGTCAGCAGGTTTATGGCAGGACAGTCGAGTTTACAGTTCAGATAATATGAATAAAGCGTCAGCAAATGAGGTCCTTCACTGTAAATGTACATACTGTACACTGATACCATTCTGTTTAATGCTATTGTTTAGGCTAAGTCACCCTCTTCTAAAATTGTCTCCACCAGGTTCAATACAAACATTGAAGCCGGCTGTATAAAAAAGGTTTATTATTATCTGTGCTCCCCACACAAACAATGGCATAGTTCAAACACTGGTGCTATAATGCACTTTACTGCCACTGTCTCCGTAAGACTTTAAGATGCAGCAAGACGGTTTAAGTCTCTTTAGATCCCTCTCTTTCATCCCTCTTTAAGTGTGTGTTTATATTGAGGTAGCATTAAAACCTCTTCTGCTCAGGTATTTTAGGTATTTTCCAGTAAAGTGCCAGTAAAACTGCATATTAAAAAAACTGCTGGTGTAAAAAAACAAAAAAACAAACAACCCTAGATGCATCTGTTATCAGCAACTCCAGGCCCTGTCGCTAATCTGCCTTTCCCAAGCAAGATCCCTGAAAACCTGTGTGCAGCCAATTGAATAAGTACCTACTCTCAAACCATCTGTTTGACATTTTCACGTCTGGTTTTCCCGTCTCGTGTACGGGTCATAAATGATCTCCCTATGAATACAGATTATATCAAGCTCATTTTCCTTGTACTTCTCACTCCCAGTGCTGCTTTTGGCACTGCTGATTGTCAGATAAAGCAGGACCTACGGTAGCTGAGCTGATAGTATGGAACCCTTTTTCCCCCTACTATTAAAGTGGCTCCTGTAGAAGGTTTCATCATTTTAAAGACTTAAACCTAGATGCCCCAAATGTCTTTAGTTTTAATATATAACTTGTATACGCTTTGCATTTTGCCAAAACTGGTAAATTTTGTTCTTAAAAATGTGCTTTGTTACGCTTTTGCGTTTGCATTTGCTTTGCAGTTTTGGCAAAATGCAAACAGGCTTCTTCTTGTCACATGTCTTCAGCCAGTTTGTGCAACCTAAATGCACTATGCAATAATACTCCAAACAAATGTCTTCTTTATAAGCTCATTTTGATACTGTCAGTAGGAAATTCACAAAATAAATAAGGTTTGACTTGACTCAGTTGCCACCGCTTTACGGATTTGTACCGGTTTATGGACTGTTAATGGAAAATGGAAAAAGGAAAAGGTTGACAATATGGTTTGTGGTCTGTAGTAACTCACATCTTCGGTCCAGGTCCTCTTTTGGGAGGAAGGATCACAGCAGAACGAAGCAGAGAGGGTGAGGGTTATCGACACCACATCTCTGCTCTCTGGCTTGAAGGGCAGCACAGTCTATCTGATATCGGTCAGAGCCCAAAACAGCGCTGGACTTGGACCCTGCAGCCCTGCTTTTAACATCACCACCAAGAAACCACGTAAGCCCACACACAAGACACAAGATTTCATGTTTTTCTTTTTTTGCTTAGCCTTTAATTAAATCACTTTCACAGTAGGTTCAAGTCTATTCAAGTCTATAAATACAATACTCACATGCAATACTCAATGTATGTTGAAAGAGTTGTTGGTTAGATACCATGTAGGTCATGTCCTCTATAATATTTCTGGAACCCCAGTTCTTAAAGCAAATCATATTCTACAGTTAGGCACTTTTGTGATAATTTTTTTTTAAAGCTTTACTTATGATTTGAGAACAACTTCTCATTTGCAACAACAACTTGTCGCATACACACAGTTACACATTCATACCTGGAAGCTGCCCAGTACAACCCCAGTCTGATCTGCTGGCCACTGAGCAGCTCCACAGGAGCAGTTGGGGTTAAGGGCCTTGCTCAAGGGCACCTCAGTGGTGGTAATGAGGTGCCCTTGGGACAAGTGCTGCTCTTTCACTCTCCCCTCTCAGATTTGATCCTGTCTGGAGATTGAAGCGGCGACCTCCCGGTCACAAGCCTGCTTCTTTAACCTCTAGGCCACCGCTCCCCCATTTTAAGGCTGACTCTGATATTTAGAGTGCAAGGTGTATTCTCATATATATTTCACACTAAGCTATTGCACAACTATTTTGAAATAAAACATAAAATGGTTCCGAAGGTCTTGGATCAAGGTTTTGGACCGGGTTTTGGACTTTAAAAAACAAAAACAAAACTATATACACTGAAGTGAAATGAATCGAATATTACAATTTCAGTTCTTCCATTCCCACTGTTACTTCAACTAACCTAGGTGGGTTTAGTTGGGTTTCTGTAAATAACATCACAGAGGATGGTCTAGACCTGCTCTTTTATGAAAAGCGCAATGAGATAACTGTTGTTGTGATTTAGCGCTGTTTAAATAAAATTGAATTGAATTGAGTAGCCTACTTTCACCACACACTGCGTACAGGCAGTGATTAGTTAGTTTAGAGAATACTACTGGTGACACAGGTCTGTGCATTCATTTGTAAACGGTGTGTCTGTATAATTGTTTATCTTATAGCTCCAAGTAAGCCCCCGGGGAATATTGAGTGGAACCTGAAGAACTCTAAGATCTTTCTGAATTGGGAACATGTCAAGGCGATGGAAAATGAGTCTGAGGTGACTGGATACAAGGTGAGTTTGTCAGAGTAATAGCAGAAGCTCCACAACTGGAGAAACAAATAGAGCCTTGGCAGCTGTCATCCCAATAAATGACTTTCACATTGCAGTGGAAAGATAGACCTCAGACAGCTCTCCAGTGTTACGTTATGGATTGGCCCTGTCTGGCCTTTCAAAATTAAAAGATCTATTCCAGGTGATAAAATAAAAGGCGTCATGCCACAGAACAAATTCCCCTTTTTCCAACCAGTACAACAATGAATCATATTTCATCTACTTTGCATACTTGTGTGGGGGGGGAGGAAACACTGTTTTTGATAATGCTTTCCACAAGTATAAATATATTATTATTCAGAGATATGCAGCCCTGCTCATTTAATGATAATTCTTTTGTGAAGCTCTGTTGTAAGGGAGCGTGCAGTATCTGTAGACAAGAATGGTTTCCTGCAAAGGCATCACTGAATCAAAAGTTTTAAAAAAATGCATTAGGTATTTTAAAATTTTCAACCAGCCTTGAGAAGGCAAAAGAGGACGTCAATCGCTGGGCATCCCTTCCTATGTTGATGGCGGGCAGAGTAAACACAGTTATGCCAAGACTGCTCAGAGACTGTTTACACGTACATTATTTAGTAAAAAAATAAATAAAAATAAAATGTTATTTTTGAAAACTGAGAGGTTGAAATGTCCTTTTATGAAAATATGCGGCCACATGTAAAGATAGTCTCAGTCAATCCCGGTTTTTCCTCTCCAAATCCTTCTTTAAGAAAAATTGGAAAGGCATTTTTAGAAAAATCCAATTCAGAGGGGGGTCTTCCGCTTCCTAATTTCCTGTACTACTACTGGGCTGCGAATATTCATAAATTGGACTTTTGAGTGTCTTACTTCCGGGAGGGGACCGGTCCAGCTTGGTCCAACATGGAACGGTAGTCAAGCGAACCACTACACCGGGCCTCCTTGCTGTTTGCTCTTCTGCCACTCAATAGAGAATACCACTCAAACAACCCAGTGGTTGGCAGTTCTCTTAGGATTTGGACACAGTTTAGGATACATTTTGTCTTCAAACTAATAATTCTGTCCACCCCTACAGCCAGCAACCCTGCTTTCAAGCCTGCCATGCTAGACTCGGCATTCCACCACCAAGTGTGTGGCTGATCTCTTCCACAATGGGATATTTTCATCTTTTGACCATTTGGCTAAAGAATATAGCATCTCCAAGACACATTATTTTAGATATATGCAAATTAGAGACTTCAGACATAAACATGTTCCAGCCTTCTCGGCTGTCCCACTCGCGGGATGGATGGAAGAATATTTTAGCCTTAATCTATATTGGGAGGGTTGCATCTCCATGTGTCAAAATATTTCTAATCCTTCTCTTAACCATCTAAAAGGTGCTTGGGAGGAAGAATTGGGGATTAGAGTACTTAATAAAACCTGGTGGTCTGCAACTGAGAGAATCCATAAATCCTTTTTCTGTGCGAGACGTGGTGTAAGTCAATTTAAGGTATTCCATCGTCTACATCTGTGCAGAAGCAGACTGGACAGGCTATACCCTGAGGTCGATCCCACCTGTCAGAGGTGCCACGCTGCCCCTGCCACGCTTCATCACGTTTTTCTCCTGCCAGTCTATTGCCCCATTTTGGTCATCTACAGTGTATTTGACACTCTTTCACTCTTTATCCCTTTTAATTTCCCAATCTACCTCCCTTGCATTTTCTTCCTTCCTGGCCCGTCGGAATGGAAGGATCAGGCTTTGCCCTCACATGCACGTTGGATCAGAGAAGTAGCAGCGCATTCAAAATCGGAGGAGTTAAGATATCATAGTCAGGGCTCTAGTGCTCAATACTACATGACATGGCAACCCTTCCTGGATCACTTTAACAGCCTACCATGTACCTGTGTCACCCCTCTTACTGTCTACTTACCACTGTCTTGCTTTCTTTTCTCATCATCCTTATTTTTCTCTTCCCTTTTTCACTCCCAGAAAGATAGTTTGTTTGACTTACATTAATTCAAAAGTTGGGTTATTGTGCATTTAGAGAGTGACATGGGGCACCCTCGGGGAGATTCTGATGTCATTACAAAAAATTAATAAGTTTGTTTATGGGGAAGGGGGGGTTGCGGTCACTGTGGGTGCCACATTTTGAGCAATAGCTGTGGAGTAAAGTTTGTAAGCCCTCACGGTCGGGGGGCCCCAAGCAATTGCCTGGTTTGCTTGTTGAACAAACGGTGGCTCTGATCATGTGAATAAATTCTTGGCGTGTCACGATGATAGTACAATTTCAATTCATTTGATCATAAGGGCCCCCCTGGATTGTCAGGGCCACGGGCACGTGCTAAATTTGCCAAAGGCCTTTTGAATTCATTATCTACTCTAGAGAGGGACTGGACAGTATAATCAAAATTTGGTTGCACACTCTTCTTATGCTTTTAGGAATTTGTTTTGTTTTTCACATGTTATATAGTCCTGCACTGTAGTTAAGAGTTTTAATTTTTGACTGTTTCAACTGAAGAATGAAATGTTCACCCCAGGATCCACACTCTCCTCCAGGTTGTGTATCGTCAGAACTGGCACGGCAGGACAACTGTATTGGAAACCAATAAGACCAGTGTGGCGCTGCAAATCCCCTCTGGAGAGGACTACCTCATTGAGATCAAAGCTCTGACCGAAGGAGGCGACGGCACCAGCAGTGGCCCCATCCGCATACCAAAGATGTCCAGTAAGTTTCAAATGCTCTACAACAAATGTACAGTACTTAATGTACAATACTTGGAACAAATTTGTTTTTGGAATCCTATACATAGCTTCTTTACAGAGCCCCAGAAGTGACATGGAGGGGGAAAAAAACATGTACTGGGGACAAACACTTTTCCGAGATCTTGACTTTATTTTGCAAGAAATCGAGTTTTATTTGCAAGATCTCGCAAATCCAATAAACAATAAGGCTAACCTAGCTAGCTAGTAGCGCTAGCTAGGATCTAGCTAGTAGCGCGCTAGCTAGTATCTAGCTAGTAGCACGCTAGCTAGTATCTAGCTAGCTAGTAGCATGTCATGATTACATCTCCTTGGTTGTCTAAATACATCCAACCTTTATTTTGATAAGCTTGATTACTAACTGATACATGCCAAAGTGAAGTGTTATAATGAACAATATCGTTGACTATTGATGTCAATAACGCTAGTTTTTGTCGTAGCAACATGCTCATTCATGAGCTTCTTTCTTGTGTCTCTTTCGAGTATAGCTAGTTTGTTCTCTTAATACAGCCATGGTATAGCTAGCTAGCTAGCTATGTGGCAAACTCACTCACTAACCGTAAACATTGTGTTTTCATTGTTCCTGATCGTTTACATATGTTTTAAAATAAACGATGGATGTATTTAGACCAGTGGTCCCCAACCTTTTTATCACCGCGGACCGGTCAACGCTTGACAATTTTACTGCGGCCCCCCGCTAAGCTCTACTCCTCTCGACAAATACCCTAACGCTCTCTGACGCGCTCTGACTCTGGTCGCTATGGTAACGTTTAAACATCCCTTCAAAATAAAATACAGCTACGCAACAAAAACGAATATAAGGAACATTTTATTTTCATGAAAGTTTTAACTCAATATAACGACAAATCAATGGGAGCCCTGAGCTTGTTTATCTGCAACGAGACGGTCCCATCTGGGAGTGATGGGAGACAACAACACCCGAAGTGTGTTGCTAATGTCCAGTCTGCTCCGTTGTTTGGTTTTGGTTGCTGTCACTGAAGAAACCCCGCTTCACACAGATAGAGTCGGAATGGCAAAAGGGGTTTCAGTGCTGTCGTGGCGATCTCAGGGTATTCTGCCTTGATTTAATCCAGAACACCGGCAGAGTGGCTGTCTCAAACAGACTTTTAAGGCCGCCGTCATTTGCGATCTCCAGCAGCTGATCTTCTTCTTGTACAGACATGGTAGATTCTCCTGGTTGTTGACCAATGGGTCGCGGATCCATTCCTTGCCAGTTGTGGGTCTTTTGTGGGTGGGAAGTAGCGCTCAAACTGCTTTAAAAGCAAAGACAGTGATCGTGCACCAGCGGGAGAATGAAGGATCAGGCTCGTCTCACCCAAAATCTCGCTAATGTGTTGAAACATGTCCAATACGCCTCTGTTCACGCGCCGTCCCCCAAATCCAGTTTGGTTTAAATGCAGCATTTATCTGCCAACTTGAAGACAGTTGTCATTTTCCCTGAAGTGACAGATTGAGTTCATTGAGCAGGTTGAATATGTGCACAGGTTGCCAGTTTTGGGACCCATTCCTGTCACTGAAATGTGCTGCCAGCGGGGCTTCTTCTCTGAGAGAAATCTTTTGCAGCGGCTCACGTAACTCAAACACTTGGTCAGCGATTCCCTCGGGATAACCATCTTATTTCGGTGTATAAGAGGAGGCGTCGGTGCTCTGCGTCCATCTCCTCACAAAGTTGCTCAAACAGGCGCGAGTTAAGGGCGTGTGCTTTGACGTGGTTAATAACTTTAACAACATCATTCAATACACTGTTCAATTCTGGTGGCATTTTTCGGCTTGCCAGCATTTCCCTGTGAATGATACAATGTGTAGATTCACATTCAGGGGCGACTTCTTTAACCCGAGCAGTTAAACCAGACAGCCGTCCGGTCATCGCAGCAGCTCCGTCTGTGCATATGCCGACACAGGAGGACCATTTCAGTTTTCCTGATATGTAACCATCCAGCGACTTGAACAGTTCTGCGGCCGTGGTGTTGGTTGGCAACGACAGTGCACATAACATATCCTCATGCACATCCTCCTGATAAAGATATCGCACATACACAAGTAGTATTGCCTTGTTGTCAACATCTGTAGATTCATCAACCTGGAGTGCGTACCACGGTGATGTGTTAATCCTCTCCAACAATTGTGTCTCAATGTCTTCGGCTATGTCTTCAATGCGCCGAGTCACGGTGCTAGCCGACAGAGGCACCTGAGCGATCTTTTTAACAGCAGCCTCTCCTAGAAGTTCACGGCAGATGTCTTCAGTGGAGGGCAGGATCAGTTCTTCACCGATAGTGAATGGCTTTTTAGCCTTAGCAATACGGTTAGCCACCAAGTACGATGCTCTCAGCGCATTAGCATTTACTGATGTGGTGGCCCTCAGTGATTTCTTCTGTCCGTCGTGTTCCTGTTTTTTTCTTTCAAAATACTCCAGGGGCTTGTCTTTTAATCCTGGGTGCTTGGTCTCCAAGTGGCGAAGCAGCTTTGAAGGCTTCATCGCCTCATTAGCGAGCGGTCGCAGCAACTATACAGAGGGGCTCGGTTTGTGTGAATCACCACCGGGATAAATCCATTTTCAAATGAGACTCCTGGTATTGTCTGTAAAAACTTTCTTTTTCTTGGAAGTGGGCTCTCTCCTGTCTCTTCACTGGGCCTTTCCCCTTCGCAAAGAAACTTTCCAAAGACATTTGTTTCTTACTCATTTTGTCCGATTGTGGGTTCAATATTGGCGCGAAAGACGTGACCGAGAGAATAAATAAAAGGTTTTTCAAAATAAAAGATCGTTCAGACTCAGACAATACATAAAAAGGAAATATTTAATTATTTATTGTAAGGCCCGGTACCAATTGGTCCGCGGACCGGGGGTTGGGGACCACTGATTTAGACAACCAAGGAGAAGTAGCCATGTCATGATACTAGCTAGATACTAGCTAGCTACTAAGGTTAGCCTGCAGTCATTGACATCAACAGTGAACAACAATGTCCAATGTAACACTTCACTTTGGCATGTAATAATTAGTAATGCTTATCAAAATAAATGTTGTGCTACTAGCTAGCTAAATATTAGCTAGCGCGCTACTAGCTAGCTAGGTTAGCCTTATTGTTTGTTGGATGTGCGAGATCTCGCAAATAAATCTTGATATCTTGCAAAACAAAGTTGAGATTGAAAATGGAGATATCGCAAATAAAACTAGAGATATTGCAAAGCAAAGTCAAGATCTCACAAACGTGTTCGTCCCCAGTTGTTCCCCCTCCTTGTCAACTCCGGGACGCCGTACTTCTTTGACATTATTCAAAAAACTTTTTAAAAAGTAAGATTGCAACCAAATTTAGCTACACATAAACATATGATTAGTGATGCTCTAAATTTTGCTGGCATTTTGTATGTAGGTGGCATCACAGCAACTTGACCTAACTCATACATCTGGCTTTTGCATCATGCATGCTTAAAAGAAGCCCAAATACTCTAAGGATTTGAGGCGTTCCACCATGATATCTTTTAAATGAACATCTGCATCCAGATTAAAACTTGTGAACATTTTGCATTCGTAAAATTAAAACATTTAGATTGTGATGCAACCTCTGCAGAGATACGTTACTACTGTATTATCTACTTTATTAAAGGATGGTTAATGTAAGGATTACAATTCTTTTCTTTTCCTTTTAGGTCTTAACTCAAAAGGGTGTGCGTACCCAGTTCCAATGAAGATTTGCTGTTTTATGATGTTTTTGGTATTTTTTATGATCATTTTCTAGCTTCTTATGCCTCTGTATTTAGCTGTGGACATTAGAATGAATATGGTTTATGATTCTCCTCTACATGACAGATTTATGGAATATGAAACTGGAAGTGGGTAAGATATTCCATGATAGCGTTTAGAAACTTAGAAAGTGTTTCTTAACCATTGGTTTGCATACCAAACTGAATGATGGGAGTGTTCTGACACGTTGTCAAATGCCTAAAAATCTGTGGCCGGAGTCATAGGCAACATCACAGTTACAAAACATGGTCATCTGCCTATTTTCAGGACCACTGCAATCCTCCAGGATGTGTGAGTTTGATCAACATGGAAAGATGAATTTCTTATCTGTCATTTTAAAATCAACATGAGCAAAGGTTCATGTCCCAGTTTCCTCGAGTCTCTGTCTGTTTCCACCTCTTTTGCCTCAATTTCCAAGTTATTTCTTGGCTTGCTGTGACCGCTATGAATGTTGCAGACCAAAAGGTACTAGTTTTACTTACTTCACATACTACATATGCAATTTAAAAAAAACTAAGAGTTGGTTTAAATGTATTTACTTTTTTATTTTTTTCTCTTCATTTGGATTTAATGTGATAATCCTTAATTTAAAATCTAATTCAATTGTAACACTTTGGGATTTTTCACTAACTACGTTTACATGCACATCATATTCCGTTTTTTGCCCTTTTTTCCGATAAAGACAATATTTCAACTAAGTTGTTTAGATGGCTTATGAAAGTCCCACTATTATTCCTGTGTAGCTGTGCAATTTATAAAGTGTATCAGTGGTGGTGGACTGCTGTACCGTGCAAACCCAGCATCCCTTTTTCATTCCTTGAAAAGGTTGTCGTAGCAAAGTGTGTGCATATCCCAACACCTGTTGATATCCAAGTCTTTGATAATGTTAAAAAGTAATGTTAAAGTTTCTCCTTATCAGGTCTGCAGCCTTGCAAATTGTTAGCTGGTTGGTTTGTTTACATCAACCATATCAACGCAAAGAGCTGACCATAAGCTGTAAAGAGGCAAGAGGCTGTAAACTGCGGTAAAAACCATGATTAAGACCCATATTCCAAATGCGCTGTATACATGTCCAAAGAATGCCTCTAAAACCCGAATAATACCAGAATATCCCAGATGTCTTAATCGGAAAAAGGCCTTATTCTGAATATCCAATCGGAATATGCTGTTTACATGACCCGTATCAAATTCTGAATATTGTCTTATTCCAAATATTTGTGGAAATTTGGTACATGTAAACATACACGCTGGTGGTGGAGTCACAATTACCCCCCAAAAAAGGAATCATTTTACATTTTAGGAATTGCCCTTTTTTTTATCAGCCATTTTCTCCTCACTTTTAAGAGTGGTATTGATTTTTTTCATCGAACTCTCAACAATTAGTACAAATAAAGCATCTATACCTAACTGGTACAGGTACAGGATGTTAAAGAAAACCAAAATGGCTAATATATCTCAAGCAGTGGCAACTAGTGGCATTCATTTCTTAAAAGAAATCCAATCACGCATTGGGTTTCTACTCTTGGGTTAATAAATCCAATCTTATTGTGCTCCGTATTATGCTGTACATGCTAGTTTATTTGGGTTTGTAGCTGTACAAATTCTTCAGATGACTATATGTCAGACTGCTGCCTCCAGAGTTTGCTTTCCATGCTTCATTTTGCATTAAAAACAATTTAGGTGAGGTGTGTAACGTGATGTGACCACCATGCTACAGGGGTCACCAGGCCCATTATAAAACAGACAATCTTCATCAACACTTTAATACCAGCTTCCAGTCATCCACAATTAGGACAGCCGTAGGTGTTTTCTGTGTTTGTTTAATGCAAGGAAATTATGCTTTTAGATGTGTTGCTGCTTAAATGGGTTGTATATTAGGAACAGATGCAAACCCAGATAAGATGAATTCTTGACATGTTTAACAAAGCTGTTATGCCTTATCAAGTTTATATTCTTCAAATCTTTGAAACATACACATTGTAATTATTGTGCAAAATGGCTGGCTTATCAAACATATTATATCTTTGTAAAAATGTATTTTATGTCATTTTGTGTCATTTTGTGTTGAGAAATGGCATACAATGAGAGTAAACGCCTATTTGTTTAAGTTATTACACCCCCAAACCTGAAAGAGAAGTATAACAGTGTTCCTCAGCCTCGTGCATTAGCATCCACCAGAACCAATACATACGGAATAATGAAAGGGGAAGTGGCATCTTACCTACTTGCACACAATTGTCATTAAACAAATTCCATTCAACATAAACAGGACATTTTTGGACAGCCTTCATATTTTGCTATTTTATTGTAACACACCTTATTATTTGTAGATCATTTACAGTCGGTTGTCTATGATGATGATGAACATAATCTGCATTACATCATTATTACATTTACCGTAATCGAGATGTATTTCAAAATTGTTCAACATAATTTGTGGGAGACCAGTTTGGAGTTAGTTGTCACCTTCATACGATGCACCACTGATGGATTAAAAGTATAAGAGACAATATTTTGTTAATGTTGTTGAGGAAATGTGAAGATGTGCTACTGTAATATTTTAGATTTCAGGTATGTTTGCATTGCCTTATTATTATGTTGTACTAAATGCACTCATAGGGTTTGTCATTTTCAACAGATTGACATGAAAGTTTTTGGGACAATACATTTTCCTATTATTTTTAAATAATAATCCAGTATATCGATCATGAAAAATTTTAACCGAACATCTTTTATTAATTATTTTGTGTGTACATTATTTTTTTGAAAAGTAGCACACAGACATATTTTGTCCTTAAGAGTGTAAAATAGTCTGTCCCTCAATTTTATTTGTAGGCATTATTCTGTATTTTGATGACTAAAGTGCTGTAAATGGTTTATTATGTGGCATTCTTTGATTTCATTTTTTTTTTGCTGGAATATCTCGGTACGATGTATGAAATACAAATTTATAATTTTGATTTACTTGCTTCTTTGACTGAATCAGCATTTTGTTAATTCAGTGATGTAATACCATTGTATTAATACAATAAGATATCTCTGTGAGATGACAAGCAGACTCAATAAATTCTTCACATTGAAACCCTTTAATCAGTGGATGTATTTTAGCTTGTGACATTCATATGCCTTACTGGGAGGTAGCAGACATGGATGCGGTCTGGGATGGGAGAAAAACGGGCCTTGCTTTATTAGCATTTCTCAAACCAATCACAATCGTCTTGGGCGGCGCTGTGCGCCGGACGGAGCAACGGTGCCTCGAGAAGGAACTTGTTTTGGTGGAATGTGTACATTCAAAGGTTGTTTTAGTCGTGCAACAGAATTCTCAGATTGAACAGATAGTCTAGCTGTCTGGATTTATCCTGCAGATATCTGAGGGGCAATTGACCGGACCAGTTGACGGAGCTTAAAATTCCTGCACAAAGAAAGCAGAAAGTATCTGCCATCCGGTTTAAAAGGAAGACATCTGGCCAATTTTCAGGCGCCACCTGAACAATCACAGAAGTGGATTATCATGGATATACACTCACCTAAAGGATTATTAGGAACACCTGTTCAATTTCTCATTAATGCAATTATCTAATCAACCAATCACATGGCAGTTGCTTCAATGCATTTAGGGGTGTGGTCCTGGTCAAGACAATCTCCTGAAATCCAAACTGAATGTCAGAATGGGAAAGAAAAGTGATTTAAGCAATTTTGAGCGTGGCATGGTTGTTGGTGCCAGACGGGCCGGTCTGAGTATTTCACAATCTGCTCAGTTCCTGGGATTTTCTCGCACAACCATTTCTAGGGTTTACAAATAATGGGGTGAAAAGGGAAAAACATCCAGTATGCAGCAGTCCTGTGGGTGAAAAATGCTTGTTGATGTAGAGGTCAGAGGAGAAAGGGCCGACTGATTCAAGCTGATAGAAGAGCAACTTTGACTGAAATAACCACTCGTTACAACGAGGTATGCAGCAAAGCATTTGTGAAGCACAACACGCACAACTTGAGGCGGATGGGCTAACAGCAGAAGCCCCACCGGGTACCACTCATCTCCACTACAAATAGGAAAAAGAGGCTGCAATTTAAAAGAGCTCACCAAAATTGGACGGTTGAAGACTGGAAAAATGTTGCCTGGTTTGATGAGTCTCGATTTCTGTTGAGACATTCAGATGGTAGAGTCAGAATTTGGCGGAAAAAGAAATGAAACATGGATCCATCATGCCTTGTTACCACTGTGCAGGGGTGGTGGTGGTGTATATGGGTGGGGGGTGTTTTCTTGGCATCTTTAGGCCCCTTAGTGCCAATTGGGATCGTTTAAATGCCACGGCATACCTGAGCATTGTTTCTGACCATGTCCATGCCTTTACGACCACCATGTACCCCTCCTCTGATGGCTACTTCCAGCAGGATAATGCACCACGTCACAAAGCTCAAATCATTTCAAATTGGTTTCTTGAACATGACAATGAGTTCACTGTACTAAAATGGCCCCCACAGTCACCAGATCTCAACCCAATAGAGCATCTTTGGGATGTGGTGGAACGGGAGCTTGTATAACGGACAATGTACAAGTTGTAAGTTGTATCACGGACTCACTCAGACAATTCCTCTTGGGATATTTTTAATATTGGTAACGTATAATAAAAATACAACAACCAACACATCCTAATGAGTCTTCATGACTATTACAACAAAACACCAACTGAATCTGCTGTCCTGTAGGAGAACTATTGTATTTTTTCTGCTACAAAAAAAATACTGGTAAAAAGACTGTAAAGCTGAAAAGCTCGAGGACTTGTCATCCGCTTGAGGGCTTACGAGTCCTTAGTCTCACTCTCAGCGGCCGCTATTAGCGGTAGTGTTTTTAAAACATCCGCTGTCAAAAAGGTCTTTTCTTTACGGTGCTGTATTGCCCACTGTATATTACTGAGTTACCGTTACGGGGAGGTCATATAGTCGCGATGAATATGTTGCTCAGACAGAAAATCATTCATTTACTGTACATAAAGAGACTGTGTTGCAGATGCATCGTTGCTAAACGGAAGGGGAATGTAATTTAATGTTGGTTGCTAGTGTACAACCATACAGCGCATTGTAAAGCTAAAAAAAAAATAATAGACATCACTATTATAATAGCTGATGGTCAATTCGGGGACGTTTTTGAATAATTTACAATCCCATAATCGTCTCATATTGTTGAAAGTAGTCCCATAGTCTTTCCCTTTCCCTTTTAGCTTTTAGTTGTTCTTTGTTTAATTTCCTTCTTTTCTGTGAAGGTCCTGGCCCAATGTCAGCCATAACTACAACATATAACTTCAAAAATAAAATTAAAATGCAATTAGGCCTATATAAAGAAATCTCCTGCTACCTTTTACATGGCTGGATACACTAACACAGGCTTTTTCCGGTGATACACCAAAATCTGTGACCCATCACAATGTGTTACTGTAGCACCGTCTACCTGCCGTAAATCATTCTGTGACTTCGATGAAAAATCAGAAATCTTTTAAACTGACCTTTGTCGATTTGAAATGAAGACAGATTCAGCAACTGCATGGACTGTTTCTCGCTTAAAATGATTTCACAAACACAAAACGTGTGAGTAAAATATAGTAAAATATGAGATCGTATTTTTGGCCAACAATACAGATTAGCGCCGCCTGCTGTTATGGAGACTTATTACGTCTTGTCGCTTCGGTGTGTTCCGAGGCACTTTTTAGACCAACACCGGGAGACCGATCAGTCCAACTGCCTTTTCTGCCGAGGGTCGGACTCTGCCATCTGGATGGTCTGTCAGGGGCTTAACACAAACCTGGTCTTGGTCTTGACTCGATCTCAAACCCTCAAAGTCTCAGTCTCTATACAAACTGGTCTTGGAAATGACTTGGTCTTGGTTTAGGTGGTCTAGACTACAAGATTCTGCAGACAGGACCTGGAACCATGTCACTAAGATACAGGAGTTGGAGCACTCTAAATTACAAAAAATATCACCTGAATATTTATTTAAAATTACATACATACACTCATAAAGTTGATATCGGTAGAGAAGATCCTGGTTGAGGTAATTAAATGTGTGATGGATTAGGCAATTTATCCCTGGCATTAGTCTTGGAAGATAAAATCTGAAGCGATATGACTTTCCTCAGAGCTCACTGGAAGCTTTCTGATCTCAGCTCAGCATCTTTGTGTCATAAAAAATGGATTTACTGTAAATATGTCCAACAAGGCGTGATATATTTGGCTTTACAACTAAACATTCTCAGTGACAAATGTACAAGGAGGAAAGTCAAAGATAGGTAGGAAAAAATTCAGGAACCTACACTACATTAATATACCCGTCCAGGACTCATTCCCACTTTACAAAACTGCTGCACTATCTCCTTTGACTTTAAGCCGCTTGTTCTGCTGGTGCAAAATTTGGCCTTAAATATGTAAAGCAACTGGAAGAACCGGAGCTTGACTCACAGCTTGAAGCTAATCCTTTATTCATGGAAATCTCCGGAGAATGGCAGCATACGAGGGTTGGCTTCTTTACCTTTGCTGGGCGGTGCATGTTGTTCTGCTTAGAAACCACCTCCGCTCATTATTATCAACATGTGGGAACTATCCAAAGAAACTGCTTGGGTCACCTGATAAGTGTGGGTTGATCTGTCATAGACTAAACCCAAAGCTCCTATTTTAGTCTACAAAAATGATCCCCAACACACACACACACACACACACACACACACAGCTAAGGAAAGTTGAATGTGGAGTGGATTGGTGTGGGGAAGTAGGCAGGAGGCTCTGTTCCTACATACTGTTTTGAAAATATGATTTGATGTTCATATTTAAAGTGAGTCGGGGGTGGGGAAGAACTGACAATATTTTCTGGTATTGTCTAGGTGTAGGCTGCGAGATATGTCAGAAAGTGACAGTGTGTGGACCTGAGCTGTGCTCTAAAGTAAGGATAAAGTGCTGTGATGGACAGAAGATTGGCTGGGAATTAAAAAGACCGTGAGCCCTCTCCAAGCACCATGGGACAGCTGACAGGCAGCCTGTAGAGCTCTCATCCCAGGTTCACAGGGAAAAGACTCTGTGGAAGACCACTGGTGAAGGCTCTGCACACACTGCACTCATCACTCCCATGCTTCACTGTGGTCTGTGGATGCCAACATTTGGTTACAGAATTATCTTACTGTTACAATGGACATTGTGTTGTGGCTACTAAAATATAATAATCATAATAAATTCTCATTTAAATTAGACCATGGAGAAGAAGAAGGTCTTTTAGGGACCTGGCTGGCTATAACCTGAACATAAAGCTTAAAGCAGTAATTTGGTTTATTGCAATTCATGTCTTGCTAGCGCCCATTCAAAAGTGCCTGTTCAGAGCGGGTCGATTGCTTGGCCTCTGGTATTGCTGCTTTCAGCTTTATCGAGAACTGCTCAACCAATAGTACAGGCATTATGCAACAATAACCCACACAAAGTGCAACACAAACTCTTTCAACTGATCTAGTCTCTTGAAGGTCTCCTCTATAACAGTCCTAAGAAATCCAAAAAAGTTTTGATAGATACTGAAATCAGTGATGCCAATTTCCCATTGCAGCCCATGTTAAGGGGTGACACTACAGGTGAATGGTGAAAATATTTAAACTAACATTTATTTCCATAAAACTTCCCCAGTTGATTACTTAAAACAATACTGTTTTATCTTTTATGTTTGATCTTACAAATGAAGCATTGTCTATTCTAATTTGCAAGGTGTCTAAGTGACTAGGGTGAACCAAAATATTTTGAGTGAGAACGCTGTAACCAGTATTTGTCCGATGTTCTGTTGCAGTTTGTGGGAGATTCACCCCTTTTTTCTCACGAAATACTTGCACAACAATCAACTGCACACTTTACACTGTGCTTCCTTTGGTAATTTTCTAACAACTAGTTATTTGGGACCAGGTTATTTCCTGAACAACAATAGATGGGTTTTGTTCTGAAACTTGAAAACATTCCCAATAAAGAGTTTCCAACAATGTCACATCTCCAGTCTCTGTTTCTTGTTCTTGAATGTACTCTGCAGACAGACAGACAGACAGACAGACAAGACTTCCATTTTAGGTAAATGTCCCTCGATTTGACCATAATTCATTGTATTACATTAAATCCTTGACTAGTGTTTTAACTTTGGTACTATGGCAGCTTGGTTCAGCCCGGATTTTCTCTGGACAATTAAAAAAAAAACAGTGAAAAAGAAGTGGAATTGATGGCTTGACTGATATTTGGGGACGGATCTCAGTTCAAGTCAAAAATAGAGGGCAGGCATCAGAACCAGAACGTGTTCAAAACAAGCTGCAGATATGTGCCATCTTTTGTTACTGTCACTCTTCACACAGTCATTTCAACATGGCTGTCACTTCACATTGGTGTCAGATATTTGTTACATCCTAGAATAGATATAAAGAAAACATCCGAAAAAGTCAGATATGAGCAGCAATTCGGAGCTGAGCATGAAGGTCTGCCTTGTGAATGTGGCCTATTTACTACATCTGTGACTGTGCTGACGCTGGTAGGCTACTAACCACACTGCAACACCGATATGGCTCTGTAGTTTTGAATGTATGTGTTATCTGCTGTCATATTGCACAATATGTCTTCCCTGCATTGTATATGAATTCCCGGTGAGTGTATTCACTGTGTGTCAGTCTTCCATTATTGATTACCCGCTGTAGGGCTGTAACACTAACCGCTAACAATCATCTCATCTTCTCATGAATACACTGTCAAATGGCCTTTAATTTTTTTTTTTTTTTTTTTTACTTAAGGCAAAGTGTACATATTTTGCACTTGAGCGATTTGACTTTTCATTAGACTTTGGGCCCACTGCCTGCTCTGTCATTCAGTACAGAACAATAATGTCTTCATATCTGTCCTGCCAAGCGACCTCCGGCCTTTCAACCCATTAACGCATGTATGCCATTAGCCACGGAAATCCGTGGGGATCTGGACGTCACCGTGCTGATCACTACTTTGTAAATTATTGATCAGCGAAACCTGACTTTTTAGTTTGGCCTTTTTTGTTGCCTGTATGTCATCTGACTTGCACAGAAGCTTCTAATGTATGTAAGAACTTGCAGAATGGTGCAGTTTGAAATAAACTGGCTCATGCAGCTTCCTCTGTTTTATATTTATTCATGATGCCGTTGTTCCTTAAATACCAGTCATTCTAGTTATCTGAGTCCTCTCCATTCTAGGTCCCACAGTCGGAAAAATACACATTATAAGCAAGAATAGACGCTTGCATACACTTTATTTTGGTGCATAGGATACAATAAATGTGTAAATAGTGTGAGCCTATCTTCAATTGAGTCTTTTGGCTGATAAACAAATTCATAAAACACATTTAATCGACTTTGTAAATAGGATGATACACTGTAGAAGGTAGACTTTGATATAAGAGCACTAAGCTGATATACTGTACGACTGCCTCTACAAAGCCAGATAGGATGTGTTTACGATATATTTGCTGTGGCGTTAATGCACGCGTGTGTAAAACTCGCTCATCTGTCATCGTGTGATTATTCAAGTTGATAACCGTGAACGTTTACTAAACTAGTAACCCTGAAGAAGTGCATGGTAGTTTATTCTGTACACACATCTATTGCACATCTGTCTGTCCTTGGAGAGGGATCCCTCCTCACTTGCTCTTCCTGAGGTTACTTCCATTTTTGTGTGCGTGTGTGCAGAAAGCCCCTTGGGGCAAATTAGTGATTTGTGATATTGAGCTATATAAATAAAATTGACATGAGCTTATGTATGCTGTATTTAAGAAGGGACAATGTACATTCATTAATACAAGCACTTGAGTCCATCAATTAAATGTGATTTAGACATACATGCAGGTTAATTTTCATCTGCAGTCCCTGGCGGGTTGACGGCATTAAAAGAAAACATACCAAATCTCATATGCACAGACACATAAACACATAAGCACAGACAAAAGCTCATAAGCTCAGATAAAAGCACATAAGCACAGACTCGTACGCACATAAGCACAGATAAAAGCACCGAAGCACAGAAATAAATGCACGGACTAAAGCAGATAGACAGTTTCACAATGGCTTCAGCATTGCACTTAAGAAACCACAGAAGTTGACAGGAAAAGACCATCTCAGAAATACTGAAACATAGTGGCGATGTGTTAAATGCTGCACAACCTGTATTATTAAGTACATTGATGAAGCTCAGGAAGGAAAGGGACATACAGAGACAGTTATCAGATGTTTTAGATAAGGGAAGTGGTTGATTATTTTGTCATTATGTAATTGAAAATATAGATGACTTACCATATTTAAGTCAGAATACCCTACACGTGCCTATACTTAAAAGGGAAATGTGGGTTTCTTTCAAGCCGCCGTATTGCCTGTGAGTGTGGCTGTCACTGTGACTCTATGGTTCTATTTCCTATAGGTTTCGCCCTCTAACAGCTGTTTTTATCGGGTTTATCCCTCGCGCATGCGCAGTTGTGAAGATTTCTTTCGTGCACTTGTGCCCTGCACAGGTCTGCTCCCTATTTTTCTTTTTTTTTTCTTTTCTTTTCAGCGACAAGCAGTTTGAAGACTTTGAAGAACAGCAGAGTCCGCCTGTGTACCGGTTGATGGACCGGAAGGGGATCTCTTTGGCGGGCAAGAGTCTGCTGACTTGGATCCCCACAGAGATGGTTCTCTAGCCGGCATCAGCTCTCCCTCCTACCTGTTGGGAGAACTGGAGCTCGAAACAGAAGAAGATTACGGAACCCCGCCACTGCGGCTGTCTCCGGCCCAGAACGGGAGCACCACATCAGAGGCTTTCTCTCGCGCATCAGATGGGCTCCTTGCCCACAGACACATCTCTGTTGTTGGACGGCAGGGCAAGTCTGAGTCCCAGGCTGCGGAAGGGAGATGGCTCCTCCATCCCACCAATTGCCTGGAACAGACAACATGACATCCGCGGGTACTTTCAGCCCGGCAATTAGACACCTGCTCTTAATCAGAGATGCGTACACCGGGGTTACTATACAGCGCGGCAGACCTGGCGGCCATTCTAATGGCACTAGAACACACAAGCACACCCTGGAACCCAACTCTTGCACAAATACTGCCGGTGACATCATGACAGCTGCCATATGGCACAGGGATGAACTGTCGCAGCCGGACTCTCCAATCTCCCACCCCGCAGTGATAAGCCAACGGCTGTTGCCCTGGCCGCTCAACGGGAGTGCTTTGAGAGTATTGGGTGGCAACAGCTTCATCCTGTGGTTAAATCGGATATGTTGATCTATAAAAGCAGATATACTGTATGTGAATATATGGATATGGAAGTCACAGAATAACTAGCGGCCTTATTCATTCATATTATGCTTGAAGGTGATCTGCACTCGGACAATGCTGGATGATGATTTGGCTAAGTTTCTTAAGCGTGTGTTGCAACCTTTTTGTGGGGCCACTTGGAGTGTGAAGAGAGATTGTTTTTTACGCATTCCTTAGTGAAGTGTGTGTTGAATAGGATCATATGACAGAAACCTTTTGTGCGTTCTCTAGCTTTCTTAAAGGGATTTATTCCCAGTGCTCCAGGCTCTGGGGTTCAGCTTTTGAGGCTTTGGAACAAATCTCTCTCACAATGTTGTTCCTGGCAACAGCGCTCCTAATAGCTTTGACGTTGGCTAGGAGAGTGAGTGACTTATGCACACTGTCGGTCTCACCATCCTGCTTTTCTATTAAAAAGGACGGGAGCATTCCTACTTTTCAGCCAGATCCTTCATTCATGACAAAAGTCATAACGAAGTATTTTTGGTCCAATATCCGGCAGAGCAACTGTTTGTTCACTATATAACACTCACACGGCTCTTTCAAAACAGCGGCTGTCTCAACGGCTGTGTGAGGTTATCACCCACGCTTTCAGTGTAAAGAGAGTGGCATCCAGGCTTACTCCACGAGAGCGTTATGAGCACCCACAGTCCTCCTCAGAGATGTGACAGTGGCTGATATCTGCGCAATTGGTGTCTTGGGCATCTCCTTGCCTTTTTTCATCCGCTTTCATTACGCAATGTGTCTCTATGAGTCACTCGGTCTTATCCGCACTTAACAGCAAGTGATGTGCTATTAGATCTGGTACGCCATCGTCTCCAGACTCCTGCACCAGAGTGTCGGTGAGGAATTTCTTCCATCCATCTATCCATCCATCCATCCATCTATCTATCCATGCATCCGCCCATCTGCTTATCCGGTACCGGGTCACGGGGGGAGCAGCTCCAGCAAGGAACCCCAAACTTCCCTTTCCCGAGCC